>NC_056741.1:539545128-539757628 GCF_019279795.1 Protopterus annectens
TTATAATTTTGCGCTTACTCACAATAGCCAATGAAAGAGAAGAGGGAAGGAGATATATGGTGAAATCAATATAAGGAGCAGGCAACTAGAAAGACAGTTGAGTTTAAAATCAAAAGAGCACCAGGGAGGTGGGGTGGGGAAAAACTCAATTTCTGTGTGATTCACAAGAGACACAGCTGTAGTCTCTTTCCTAGTTTAAATATGCAGTTAAAAGAAAAAGAATACAAGTAAAACACAGTGCAAAGAAAATAAATCACATGACACAAAATGGAAAACGGCAATACAGCAATGCAAAAACAATCTTAACCTTTCCTTCATAGCAAGTTGTGGCAGAGTCTGGGTGAGCTTTTCCAGAGAGTGGAAACTAATTATGCCTATACTGTAACATATTACATAACAGTATGTCACTTGGTGGATGATCCATGCTCCATTTCTTGCTTGGTCAGAGCCAGGGGCTGGTGAATGACATCATGCTCTCCAATCTGCAAGCTGACAGTATATGGGAATGGGAAGATGATGATTAACTTAGTACCCTGCTGCCTGGCAGAATGACAGTTATAGTTGAGTCACCTCAAAACAGAACCAATTAGTGTGAAGAAAAACTATGTGTGTTGAACACGGACTCCTAAAGGCTGCTTGGAGTAATTAGCCTTCTTAGAAATAATAGGTGCATTGCTTTATAGGATAATCTGCTGAAGACTTTAAGAATAGCATTAGAGAGGGACATACCTGATGGAGTATGACAGGCACAATATGTCTGACCTGACCTGAGTGGTGAACTATTTTCAAGACTTGTAAGCAAAACTTTCACTGTTCTACAGCAAACATGTTAAAATGGAAAGATCCTAAAGTGTACCTGATAGTGCAGCACGTTGGTCCAAATACTATTGACTGACTTTTTAGTTATGTCCTCAGAAGTGAATATGCATGCCATGGGCACTCATGCTATGACAGTAATACATGGCTGTCGAATAATCACCATTTTGAGTTGAGTTGAGATAGGTGACTTGTTAAGAGTGATTGCTGGATAGATCCTGGAAACCACAAAGTCTAGTGAGGGTATACATGCAATGTCATTAGATGCTATTGTAGTGGAGACATAGTTGTCATGATGGCTAAGTCCTTCATCCCCATGCAAGAGGTACAGAATTTGATCCTGACATTTGGCCTATAGTTGTGTAGAGTTTGTATGTTCATACTTTCTCTCTGTGGTGTTCCTCCCACCTCCCAAAAACATGTTAGGTGTTTCCACCTCAAACCTATGCAAGAATGGAGTGGTGGGCAGCAGCACCAACTCTAGATTCTAAACCAACCATTTTTGGGAATCAACTGTGGTTCTAAGTATCTTCCAGATAGAAGGAGATGGATCATAGATATCATGCTTGTCAGGGCTAGCCATTTAATGGTTTAACAAATTGTCTCTAAGCGCATTCAGGTAACAGTTGGAGGACCACTAGATCAAGTAGGACAAAATGAATTGATGTTGATAATGGGTGATCTGAATGCACATATAGGGACAGACAGAACATGATATGAGGACTGCCTTGGTTTACATGGGTTGGGAAAAAGGAATAGAGAAGGAGGGGACATTCTAGACTTCTGTCTGGAAAATGACTTAATGGTGACCGTCACACAATTCAGCAAGACATTTATAAGATCTCAAACAAAAGTGGCCAACCTACAACTCAGGTAGACTTCTGTCTTGTACGAAAATGGCACTGAAGTAGAATCAGTGATTGCAAAGTTATTACCAGTGAAACAGTCGGCCCACAGCATAAATTACTGGTGGCTAGAGTCAACTGCAAGTAGTGGTCAGAGAAGGTGCTCAGGTCAGCAGAGACTTGGATGAAGACTTAGAAGTTGACAGGAGAGAAAGCATAAGAGTTGAAAGAAATACTCAGGATTCTCACACTTCATGAAGTTTAAATATGTGGAGTTGAAGAAGAATGGCAGAACCTCAAGACAGCATGTGTGATGACTACAGAACAGATATGTGGCTGAGCCAGGAATGAAAACAAGATACATAAGGAAAGCTGGAGGTAGAATGCAGAAGTCTAAAAAGTCATCAAAAGAAGAGAGGAGTGCAGGAAAAAGTGGAAGATAGAATAGACAGACAAGACTAGGAAGGAATACTGGTCGACAAACAAAGAGGCTAAGAAAGAAGTTGCAATAGCAAAGAACAAGGCATCAGATGCACTCTACTGGCTTGTGAAAGTGGCTCAGTAGATGACACAAAGAAACTCTAGCAGGTTTCAAGACAGACAAAAAGATAAAGAAAATAATTAGACAGAGGCACTAGTGGACCCACTCAGGTGCCTGTTCAGGTAGCGAATATTTCAAGGGGATGGACTGAGTACTTGCACAGCTGCTTGTGCATCTTTTACTCTTCATTTGCCAACTGTGTAGTTCTGAGCAAGTCACTTAACCAGTCAGTGCTCCTGGGTCACCCATAAAAAGGGACACTGATGTTCAGTGGGCTTATCAGATTAACAATTGTGTGAAATATATCAATAATAATAACAATAATAAGAACAATAATAATAATAATACCTCAAGGGAAGCTGTACAGTCTGCTGGTAAAAAATGTGTGGATAGACTGCTTTGAAGGAATCAGGTTGGTAAATTGTGGAGGCAAATGGCTTATACAAGGTGGGATCCCCATATTAAGCCTCTTTAACAAAACATGTTTGTTTTGTTATGGAATAACTTTTAAATTGAGTCTGCATTTTTTTGGATAGTACTGTACCTGCCTTTCATTCAGCATACAAAATGATATTTTGTTGGACCATGTTTTTCCTAAAATGTGTGCTTTGGGCTTGGTTTTCTGTAAATCTGTTCAGGGGCTTTATGTAGGGAGCAAGAAAGCTTCACATCCTTGACCAGATGAAGGACAAGATGTTCTGTTCCTGTGTGATACTTATTGGAGGTGTCATCATTTAGTCAATTTAGCTGTTGTATAATTCACTGTAGATTTTGGAAATTTCTGAGATTTTGTAATGTTTATTGGCTGACTAAACTTAAAGTGGCGAGTCTTGTCAGGTATGGGTTTTTATTTGAGTACCAACATTTCCATGTGTTTGTGTATGCTTAAATCTTGATTGCCCTTTGATAAAATGTATTGGTCCTTTATTTTTGTTTATGTGTTAAAAACAAGCTAGGCTTTGGGAGCACATTTTATAGCACAGATTGTCCAGTCTGTTATGATGATTTTGCACAGTGTAGTAGTAATGTTGTTGGGAAACTGTGATTAATAAACATCCTTCCTTAGCTGCTGTTTTGTAGTAGGAAGGACTTGCCTCTAATATGTTGTATAGCGTATGGTTTAGCTGAATGCAAACTTACATTCCAGTATGCCATACAAAAATGGCGTTGTATAAATGAAGGAGATCACATGGTGCTTGAGTAGACTGTGCACTGTAAAATTGCAGCAGTCAGCCAGCTATTGTTGCCTCAGTGACTCAGCAGCCACTTTCCTTTTTTTCTGGACAGAAAAACAGATTTAGATGGGTTAGCCCACTGGACAGTCTATTTCAGTGGCTACCAGGGTGCAATGTATGGCCAAGAGATTTGCTCTAAGTAACACTGTGATGTCCTCACTCTCAACCAGTAATCAAGAAACCTGAATCCTCACCACTGACACTGGAGAGGAACAATCAATTGGAACAAAAATGGATATGCTCAGTATTTCCAGATGCATCTGTGCATCAAGCACAATTACCCTTAAGAGAACACAAAGAATGCAGTCAGCCTGGGCTCAGGATTTCTCTGTCTGTCTCCCTCTAGGTCCCCAGTAAGATTCCCCACTGGCACAGTTTCAGAGTTAAGTCTTCAGCAGAGTGCTCAAGCCAAGCCCTCCACCACTGTCTTTGTGAGACCAGTGCTTTGTGTCCTTTTTCCAAGAAGTTGACATACACAGACTTTGAAATTTGATTTGTATGTACACACATACACACACACACACACACACACACACACACACACACACACACACACACACACATACACACACACACACACACACACACACACACACACACACACACACACACACACACACACACACACACACACACGCACACACACTCATCTGGGAAAGGCTGGAACAGGTTTACTAGTTATGCCTCTTTCTGCCCAGACTATAAGGTAGTTATCACTGCCACCAGGCACTACAAAGCCAGCTACCTAAGGCTCTTGCAAGGGTACACAATTATGCTGAGTAAAATTTATATTAATGCAAATGGTAATGTTGCCCAAACAGCCAGGTTTTCAGAAGTGGCCACAGTTATCACCAAATAAATATATGCAAATACTCTAAAAGCTTAAATATTCTCTGAAAGGACCAGCCACAATGAAAGGTTTAAATATATATAATAATAAAAGAACAAGAAAATACTAAATATTTATTTACAGTAAATACCATAGTTTCAGTCACAGGACATATTAAAATATTAAAAATAACACAGCTAGAAAGAGTCACACAGTTACAGAAAAGCAATACTTAGCTATTCTCACTATTGTCCTGACTAATCTAGAATTTCTGTTCCTACTTATTGACTATAGCAAGGCAAAATGATGTAGGTGAGTGGTCCTTGTTGTCAGATTCAAGACAGAATACAAAATACTGAGAGCAATCTCCTACTAATATCTAAATATTTTTCTGGCTTACAGAATGGCATCACACACATCTGCTTGTCCGACTCTGTTTTGTGCACTATCACTATAAGCTACCAAGGTTTAGCATCTCTGTGCTAAATACACACTAGACTTTTAGCTAAGTTTTATTATAGCATCTGGAAGCCATAAAACAATAAAACCATTCCACTCTTCCTACAGCAGTTACAAACTATTCTCTAGTACAGACATAGCATCTCTGGCTCCATTCAAAACTGTGGGATAACATTCTTCCTGGCTTAACCAAGATAAATTTTAAAGTTGGCTGGATTTGGATTAATCTCTTCTCTTCCAGTATCCTCTGTTACAACATACACATTTCAACAGTTATTATAATGCATGTACATTTCTTTTCTTTCTAGCAGGGCACACTGTTGATACGTTTTAACACAAGCAGGTTTACAAATGCATTTTTCAACACAAGTATCGGTACAAATTAGCTTGATATACAAATGACATATAATTACTTTAAAATTCCAGCTAGCTGTGCTGGCATATGTTACACATCCACTGCCCTACTTCTCCTGGCATAGCTTGCAGTGTCTCCTGTCATCACAAACACAACAGTAAATTTAGGCTACAGCAATTAAAATGCAAAACTGCTGCAGGGACTAGGTCTTAGCAGCACATACTCTTAAAAACTTCTGCTATGAACTGCTTGGTTTAGGGAATAGCCTATCTGGGCCTCTGGGTGCTCCTTTTGTACCTGGCCCCCCTTCTTGTAGTTGAACTATGCAGCTTGAGCCATATACTGCCAGCTTATGCCAAATGTTGCATATCACAATGACCTGGTAGTGTGCAAATTAGTTGTATACTGCAGCTTATCTGTGAATTAGTTTGATGAATGAGAGGGTAGGTGTGCTGCACCAGAGAAAATTAGCATAGACAAGGAGGGAGTGGGCAGTTACCTTGAC
This sequence comes from Protopterus annectens, assembly GCF_019279795.1. Taxonomy (NCBI): domain Eukaryota; kingdom Metazoa; phylum Chordata; order Ceratodontiformes; family Protopteridae; genus Protopterus; species Protopterus annectens. The sequence goes on from NC_056741.1 coordinate 539,550,714, forward strand.
ATTGGATCGGACATACATCCTGCTTGAGGAGGGGATGGGAATGCCCCTGCACCTAGAGCATGCATTCTGTATGAATATGAGGTGGAGAGATACTCTTGGACAATCAACAGTTATACAATTTTGGGGAGGGAAGGAGGACCAGGACATGAGAATTACTATGTTAGATGGGAAATGGTTATATACAACTTAGGCACTACACATTGCATGCCTTGCCACAGATCAGTAGGGGCTAGTCAGAGGACATAGCAGAGGCTATTGCTATGTCACTTAGGAGACCTAAATTCACAAGACTTATTTCCCTTGGAGTAAGAAGGATGTTATAAGAATGTGTAGTCTTTATGGTGGCTTTTATAGCCAAACGTTTGCCAGTTATTTTTGCCGATTTCATATTTTCTTTTGAATTTAAGGAAGCAGCATTTTACACATTTAACTGTAGTTTTACCTTTATGTATTTGCACAGTTGAATGCATGAAAAATGTGTTTCCTGCTGCCATAAAATTTTTTTAACTAAGTACATTGAAAGATGAGAAAAAGAACTCAAGGCAAAATCATCTTACTGAATCTCTTCTGATGAACTCAAGGCAAGGTCATTTTATGGAATCTAGTCTGACCAGTAGATGGTTCATCTCATTGGGTGGAGATAAGTCAAGAAAGTAAGATGTCTATGTTGTGTGCAGCCAAAAGCGTGGCTAATATATTTAACCCATGCTTTCTTCCACTTTCCTCCACTTTTCCTTTACCCAAAGTAGTCCATCTTTTATGGGCTATGCACATACGCATATACACAACCCACACAGTGAACCTGAAAGCATTGATCAGAGGAGTTCTGACAATGTTGCAGTAATAGCACCTTTTTCTGCTTACTGAAGTACACCAACAGAGAACATTTCCATGACACCCCGGTTTTGCCAATGAACTCTGGGCAGCTAGCTGCACAGCACTATAGAATATCACTGCTGGCTCTAGGCTGATATGTTTTAACTAAAAATACCAGTCTGAATGGAGGAAAACATCAGGCTGACTGATGTCTCTACATTTTTATCATACTTGCAGGTTTGAGCTTGTGCATCATTTCTGTGTACCATACCAAGCCTCAGGCTCTTGTCTCAATATCTGAGCTTGAACTCCAACAAGAAATTTCACATTTGCAACATTTCAGTTCATTAATAATTTATTAATTTTGTTAAATGGACTGCTTCCACTGGAGCAGCAGCAATTTACAAGGGAGGCTCAAGGATTAAAAGCTCCAAGCTATATTACAGTATTATAAACAAATAAAGCAGATATCATTACATTACAGCAACAAAAATATTAAAGCTGTAACAGTGGACAAAACCAAAGTAAGATTTACCTGAGCTGGAAAAAAACAGAAAGGAAAATTCAGACAATATTTCTCAAATTATGCAAGTACACTCCTCTAGGACTTCAGACAAACAGCCTTTGATAGAGTATAAAAACACATACTCATAATACTTCTATTTATATAAAAAATATTAATTAAAACAATCAAACAATTTAACAATTATAACAGCCATTTCCAATTTAGTTCCCTAAGACAGTTTTTATTCTTAAATTTGGTACTTTGTTCCCAAAGGGGTTAAACAGGGAACTAAACTGGAAATGGCTGTTGTAATTTTTAAATTGTTTGATTGTTTTAATTAATATTTTTGATATAAATAGAAGTATTATGGTTATGTGTTATACTCTAGCAAAGGCTGTTTGTCCGAGGTGCTAGAGGAGTGTATTTGCTTTTTATTAAATAGTTTGGATCTACTGGCATTGTTGTTTTTTTATATATTTTTTTCTTTCATGTTGTTGGTTATAGTTCCCAAATTCTCTGTCTAAATGTAAATTTATCTTTTACTGCAGTTTTTTGTACGTACATGCATACATACGCACATACATACCACCACTTTTGCTCTCGTTCACTCAAGCATGCTTGCGCACACACACACACACACGCACGCACGCGCGCGCGGGCGCACGCACACACACACACACACACACACACACACACACACACACACACACACTTGTTTCATGCTTTTACTTTTACACTCCCTAAACAGCAAAAGCGCTGCTTTGAGAGTGAGTGTAAAATAACATCACGATCCACCTCGCTCGTACTGACATGCACACATACACTCTCTCACACACACTTATTTTATTTTCTTCTCTCTCTCTTTTTTTTTTTTTTTTTTACACTCGCTAAATAGCAAAAGTGCTGCTTAGCGAGTGTAAAATAATCGCAACCGTTAGCTTACACTTAGTTCGAGCTCCATGGCTCATTTAAATTCCTAGCCTGTAATTTCCATTTACCCCCCCCCCCAATTGTCATTTCAATAGAAAATAAAATTTTTACAACTGTGTTTTAAAGATAGAAAAGCTATGCAGCTTTTTTCTTTCATTATCCCTTCAAGGGAAAGGCATAAATCAGAAGAGAAGAGACAAAAACGGTTATATTTTGTTAGACAAATCCCAAGAATATGCAAGACTTGGGAGGAACGCAAAATACCAGTTTCGTTCACAGTGGGTATTACAGCAACACTGAGGAGGGGGACATACAAAATAATTTAAATAAAACAACACTGTGGGCAGGAATATATGTGATGTTTATAAGGTGAGCGGTACTTTGGTGTTCTTAGTTCGTACCCGAATTTTAAACTCTGGGATTGTTTCTTTAATAGGGGAATAAGAAGGGCTAGAGGATAATAATGCACATAAGTATTATAGAATCAGAGAAACACTAGCCTTAAAGGGATCCTGGTTTTTGCCTTGGCAGCAACTACAAAACCATTTCCATTTGTTAATTTATGATTTTCTAGTACCAGGTTTTCTGGCCTCCTTTTATAGCTGCTGCACATCCTTAGAAAATATGTGCCTAAAAGGTATTAACACTATCATTCAGGCAGTTAGTTGAAGTTGTTTCATGTTGGAATAGATGCCTGGCAGTTGGCTCAGTGGGTTAAGGCTGTGAGCTGTGGTACAGGGTTTGACTCCTCAGCCCTCCTTTACTTATTGTGTGACCATGAGAAAGTGACTTAAGCAGACATTGCTCCCAGGTTTCCCTGAAAATGAGCTGCATGTCCAGTGGGTCTACATTTTTACAAAATAGGTATCAAACATCCCCTATCTTGTATGAGTATTTATTATTGAAATGCACAACTCACTAATAAGGTAGCGGTAAACAACAAATGAAAATGCGAGAAAAAAATCAAACCGCTACTCCACGGCTACTCAAAAAATTCCAAAATTTATTTAAAACGTAGAACATTGTATGATTTAAAATTTGCTAGCTGTCAGCTCAAGTTTTCTATCAACAAAGATGATGCTAAGTCCAAAACAAACAAGTAAGTATGTCCTTCAGTTCTGGCAAATTAGCAAAGTCCTCAAATGCTCCTCGCAGTACATTGGGTACCCCCACGGTATAAACCGCTTGTCCAGAACAATGGGCAAATCTTTGCTCAAGCAAAAACAAAAACTGAAGCTTTCCAATGCTGTTTATACCTTACAATGCCTTGTGTACTTGGCGAGATGTGTTCAGCATGACAAAAAGTTCACCATCACAAAAGTTTCCAAACAGCATACAAAATAAGTCTCAGATAAAATTCTCCAAAAATTAAAACACAGGTATAACATCCCAAACTGACATACGATAAGCGCTTTCGATAAAACCTTCATCAGATCATACTGGTCAGGGACACCATTACTCATATTTATACTGGATCTTTAACCAATAGAGTTTGAAATGAAGGACAACACCTTCTTCACAATTATTTGCAGCCATTCAACATAATGATTCACTGACACACCTCCTATCTAGCCAATGGTAGGTCTCCTGGCTTTGAGTACTGGTTTCAGAGGAATAACTGCGTTCAATCTGGGAGCTCGATCTGCTCGTAGATTCACTATCCATTTAGTTTCACATATCTGAGTTCTATTGGTGACATCACCTCTTTTATTACCTTCAGGTATTTTCTCAATAACTTTAAATAGAAAACTATGATCAGGAAACCTTGACACATGTGCCGCTAAAGCATTATGAACATCCCCTCTCTGAATGTCTCCTAAATGTCATAGTAATCTCTTTCTAAGTATCTGGTTAGTTTTGCCTACATAAAATGATGCACAGTCTTTACAGGTAGCCAAGTAGACAACATTTTTAGTGGCACATGTGGCTTTACAATTAAAGACGAGGTCTCTATCCATACCTGGACGTCTGAAAATATTACTGCTATCTATATGGCCACAAGCAGAACAGGGTTTGACTCCTCAGCCTTCCTTTACTTATTGTGTGACCTTGAGAAAGTGACTTAAGCAGACATTGCTCCCAGGTTGCCCTGAAAATGAGCTGCATGTCCAGTGGGTCTACATTTTTACAAAATAGGTATCAAACATCCCCTATCTTGTATGAGTAGGTCCAGTCTGTGAGAAAGCTTGTGGTAATTGCCCTTGGCCAATTCCAAAAGAAGAGAGAACCACTGTTTCCTGGGCAAAAAGGAAGTCACTACAGTGATCTTTGAAGAGTCCTTATGAATCTTCAGAATGACCCTGGATATTAGTGGAAAAGGTGGAAAAGCATACAGGACCATTCCTGTCCAAGGAAAAGAAAATTCATCTAGTTTCTATGCCTACTTGCATGCAGTCCTGGAGCAGAATTTTGACTACTGATTGTTGTGACAGAAGGCAAATAGATGCATCCAAGGTGTTACATACAATTCCTGGAAGACCTCTTGAATTAGTTTCCATTAATGAGGGTTTGTCTTGTTCCTGCTTAGCTGGTCTGCCACAAAGTTTTTCTTTGAAGGGAAGTATGATGGCAATAGAGTAAGAGTGAGCTGAAATGCTATATATTAGGCTACTGTGGCTAGTCTGCACAGAAGGTACTAGCTGTTTCCCCCCTGTTTATGTACCACATTACTGTGATGTTGTCTGCAACCACTTGTAATGCTCCTGAGGACCATAGATAACTGAGAGAGTTGACAGCATTTATAACTGCCAACATCTCTTCTCTGTTTATGTGTTTTGGTCTGTCTTTGCTGTTCCAAGGACTCTTCACTTTTATTCCCATAGACACTGCTCCCCAAGCAAAGTATGAGGTGTCTGTTATTACAGACTATGCTACAGCTGGAAGTCAAAAAGGGAGACCTGGATTCAAAGATATGTGGCCTCTCCACCAAAGAAGTTATTTTTTCACAAACTCCAAAACAGGAATCTGGGATGTCAGGGGATGTTGATGATGCTGGGACCATACTGATTTTAGGTACCACTGAATTTTTCTTATGTAGAGTACTGCTGAATGAATCATCAGAATCATGGCTGCCATGAATCCTAGTGTCCTGAGAAATTCTCTTGCTGAAACTTTTGTTTGAGTGGAAAAACTCAGAAATAGATCTTGTTATAGATCTATAGTCATAGATTTGTTGAGTGTTATTAAGCTAATGATCTGGGGGGCTTTCTAAGCCTAGCCAAGTTTTCCTAAAAGAATAATGATGTCCTGTATCCAAATAGCAAATTGAGAGCTAGGCATTTATAAGCTACCTCGGTCCATAAGGGACATGGGTGCCAGGTCCAGTGTAACTTTCCTATTCCCCGTCCACTGATCTAAGTAGCACTTAAACTGGGTAATAGCCAAATTCAGCTTTACATGGGTGGGAAGCTTGTTCTATAGGAATGCCAGTCTCTGGGACACATATTTGTCTCTCCAGCATATTCTGTTTAAGTCACAGACACAATTCAGATCCTTAAACCTTGTATTTCTGATATTGTTTGACTTACAAATATGTGGGAGATTCCTAAATGTGGAGCTTGTAGAAGCCTTGCAAGCCATGTGTAGATCACCCCTCAGTAATCTATAAGAGACTGAGTAAATGGAAAGGGCTTTAATGCACTCTCCATAAGTCAGGTTTGTTATGCCTTGTTTTCTTTTTGTAAGGAACCTCTGTCTGAGGTTGTTCTAGTCGCTGCATGTGCCTGATCAGGCACATACCGAAAGGAACACTGTACTCTATGACTGGTCTGATAAGGGCAGAGTACAGTGGAATAATGACCTCTTTGGATCTAGTATATGGAGGAAAAGCTCTCTGAACTGAGTCATCTAGGAGACACACTAGGAAAACAATCCTGTGAATATGAGTCAAACAAGACTTTGGGATGTTTTCCTGAAATCCTAGTCTGTGCTAGAGATCTTTCACCCAATTGAGTGATTCCTGACAGTTTGAAAAAGTCTCTGCAAGGTTAAGGAAGTCATCTAAATAAAGAAAATGTGAAAACCTTACAGTGTCTGATAGGCTATCACTGGAGTTAGATACTTCGTAAGTACCCTGGAGAAGTGGATAACTCAAAGGGTAGTGCAGAGAACTGAAAGTGTAATCCAGACACAGAAAACCTAAAGAAGTGTTTTAAATCTGGCAATATGAGATGATAACCTAGGAATGTGATGATAAGTGTCTTTTAACTCTAGGGCCACCAGAAAAACTCAAATGGGAATAGCAGGTAACAGGACATGAAGGGATAACATTTAGGACTTTGGAACTGTCACAAACTAGTTAAGAAAGGAAAGATGAAGGATAAGTCTCCATTAAGCCTCTTTCTTTGGCACGAGAAACATTCTTAAATAAAAGGCTTCTCCCATCCAAAAAAGAAGTACAGCTTCTAAGACTCCCTGAATTAGCTGATGCTGAATGACAACAGGGAAAGGCGAAGTTTGATCTGGTGGATAAGGAGGAGGGAGAGATTCCCACAGTCACCTGTATCTACAATGAGTCACTCTCAGAACTAGGGTTACCACCTTTTGAAATGCCAAAGTAAGACATTTTTTGTAGAAACTGGATTTTGCAGGGCAAAGCATACCCACAACCAGTGCAGAGGAAAAATATTAACTTTTTTGTCAAAATAAAAGCTTCCTCTTGTAGCATTTTAGTTGTTTTTTAATATTTAGGTTTCAGATACAAAATAACTGTTTTTTATTTTTATTTATTTATTTATTTTACATTTGTTGACCGGGCTAGTCTAACTGGATACATGTCCATTTTCAGTAGAGGCCCGGGGAGATAAGTTCCACTTTAAACTAAATAAATCAAGACAGAACAAAAGTCCAAAAAAATATCTAAATACATATACATGAAGATTTTCTTCAAGAACTTGAATTATACAAAACTAAATTATACAGACTGTGACTATTGAGTTTAACATGGCAAACTACAGTACTATTACCATGGGAAAGTGATTGATATTCACCATAAGTATATTGGGTAGGTACAATGATGTATATAGGTTATAAAAAATATAACACTGAGAAATAAGAACATTATTAAATATATGTACAAAAGAAGTAATTACAGTCATAGTGAAAGAAATAGTTGGTCTATATACAAGGTGGAAGACGTGCTCACTGCAGAAAGAATGTTGTAAAGAGTATACTCAGTGATAGTTCCTTGGGAACAAGATACTAAGAAGGGAGTAAGGGATGAATTTACTAATTCTGCAAAGTGGGTTATTGGAGGAGAGTTATAGAATAATGTTATACTGGGGGGGGTGTTAGTCAGGGTTAGTACAAGGACATAGCCATTGTGTTTTCAGTTGAATCTTTAGTTGATTTTTAAAGAGTGGTAATGATGACAGAGATGTAAGTTTAATGGGAAGCTTGTTCCAAATCTTCCCCACTGAATTAGAGAAAAGAGAATCACCTGCCTTGTTGTGGGATTTCTGGATGGTAACCAGTAGTTTATTTGCTGAGCGAAGGGTAGTAAGGTTTGTGTAGGGGGAGATGAGGCTACTGAGAATAGGAGTATTTCTAGGCTGGTACAGAATCTTATGGGTAATGGAGAGTTGTTGAAATTCTAGCTGGTTATTTAGTTCTAGCCATCCTAGAAGTTTGAGATTTAGACAGTGATGAGTTCTAAATGGGGACCCAGTAGCAAACCTGGCAATATTGTTATAAGAAGTGGTCAATTTGTTTAGGTTGCTTTTGGAAAGATTAGTATAAATGGGTGAGGCATAGAGGAGGGTGGAGATCAGATGGGTCTGGGCAATAGCAGATCTGGCTTCTGGGGTGAGAAAAGGTTTTATCCTATACAAGGATCCAAGTTTTCTGTTTACTGTTTTTATAGTGGCATTAATATGTGAGTCCAAGTTGAGGTTGTGGTCAATCTTTACACCTAAGAGTTTGGTAGTTGGGTCAGGAGCTATGATTGTACCGTCGATGGATGTAATAGAGAAATCTATTGGGGTGGATTTAATAGTTGGAGTAAATAGTAATAGTTTGGGTTTTTTGGCATTTAGGAGTAGGCGACGTTGTTGGAACCAGTTTTCTACTAGGTTAAATACTGTTTGGGTGATGGACTGGAGTTCAGATGAAGTGGATGCTTTACAAATCAAAGTGGAGTCATCTGCGTATTGTATGCAGGTAGGTAGAGGTAAATTTGTAGAAAGGTCATTAATGAATATGGAGAAGAGTAGAGGTCCCAGGATAGAGCCTTGAGGGACACCAAGGGCAATAGGGAGATGTTTGAATAGGTTATTATTCCAAAGGACAGCCTGCTGTCTATTGTGCAAGTAGGACTTGAACCATTGTAATGCCTGTGTGTCAAGTGAGAATGAATTGAGTATGTTGAGAAGTATTTGATGGTTAACCATATCAAAAGCTTTAGATAGGTTAATGAACAGAGCAGAGGAGACCATGTTATTGTTACAATGTTTATTAATGAAATCTGTAAAGGATAGGAGAGCAGTGGTGGTACTGTGGAATGGTCTAAAACCATGTTGACAGTCAGCTAGAAGGTTATTTTGGAGAATGTGGTCAAGAAATTGTTGATGGATGCATTTTTCCATGATTTTGGCTAGTGGTGATAGTAGGGCTATAGGCCGAAAGTTAGAGAGTTCAGTTGAGTTACCACCCTTGTGAAGTGGGATTATGTGAGAGATTTGCCAGAGTGAAGGAATGGAGCCTTCAGTTATGGTTCTATTGATTAGGATAGAAATGGGATAGGCAAGAACTTTTGCAGCAGTTTGAAGATATTCAGGTGGTAGGAGATCAGCTGAGGGAGTACAAGGTTTAAGTTTATGAAGTAGAGTATAGATGAGGGCTGTAGGAATAGGTTTTAAGTGAAAGGTAGATGGTAAGGTTGTTAGGGAGGATGACAGGGTAGAGTTAACAGGTGGTAAGGTGTTAGCTAGAGATTAGACAGTTTCAGTAAAAAAGGTATTGAAAGCATCAGCAATCTGGTCTGGAGAGTTTAGAGAGAGACCAGATGGGGTTGGTGTTTTGGAGTGGGCTGGATGTAAAAGTTTATTTATGCCTGACCAGAAGGTTTGGGGTTGATTATGATGCTTTTTCTGGTGTTTAAAGAAATAGTTTTTTTTATCCTAAACTATTGATTTTTTGGTGGCATTTCTTAGCTCTCTAAAGTATTGCTGATCAATTGGGTCTTTAGTGTTTCTCCATTTGGACCAGATTTTATTTCTTTGTAGGCTTTGTTGTCTGGTTTCTTTAGTAAGCCATGGGGCTGCTTTGCTTCTAGTTCTTATAGAGTGTGAGGGGGGCATGCAATTCAAGAATTTGTAGGAATTTGGAGTTAAAATAGGATACTGCTTCAAGTGGCAGGTGGCTTAAGGGTGACCAGTTACAGGCTTGAAGTTCTGCTTGAAAGGTTGCTGGATCAAAATTTTTTTTGTTGCGGGTGATTTTAAAAGTAGTTTGGTTTGGGTTGGGATAAAGGATTTTTGTCTAGATAAATAGGTAAGTGAATGGTCACTAATATAATCAGGAAGGATACCTACTTTGTAAGAGAGAGGGTGGCTGTTAACTAAGATCCAGTCTAATATACTTTCTTTGCAGCTGGGTTTATGGATTCTGGTGGGGGTGGTAATAGTTTGGGAGAAGCCATAGAGGTTTATATAGGTTGTGGGTTTATGAGTGGTAAAGGTGTTCCAGTCAATATTAAAGTCACCGAGTACAATGGTTTCCTGAGGAAAGGATGTAGAAAGCCAGCAGAGGATACTTTCTAAGATGTTAATGTTATTGCCTGGGGTAGGTAGGAGCATATTATGTGTATAGATTTAGTAGTATTGAGCTGGAGCTTGGAGATAAGAATTTCCACATTAGTATCTACAGGTGGTTGTACTAGTAAAGAAGTGACCTGTAAATGAGATTTGTGCAGTATTACTACCCCACCACCCTTTTTGGTAGTTCGGTCTAATCTCAAGATATTATAACCAGGTGGGAGTATTTCATTGTGCATTATTAAAGAAAACTTGGGAATATTTTTTGCCCTAAAATCTCAGGAAATTTACTATTTTTTAGTTTTTTTTTTTCGCAGGGCACAACTGCCCAAAAAGGGACTGTTCCTCACAAAGAGGGACAGGTGGTAACCCTACTCAGAACCCATTTGCCTGAGACTGTTTGTTGCAAAAGAGAGAAAAAAATGGAGAATCAGAATTTTGGGAAGAAATGCAGGCTTGCCAAGGTGTGTGTGGTGGTGGGGGGGGGGATAATTCTCAAGACAGTCATTCAGACTTGTTAGACTCTTCTTGTTTCTGTGAAGGTACTCCTTTTTTTTTTGAAGCCATTGCTTTTTCAAAGTTTGTTTATGAGCAACTTGCCAAGTCTCTACTTTGTTTTTTTTGTAAAAATCTCGCAGGGGTAGCAATAAAACCCTTAACAAATTTAGGGAAAGAAGATTGAAAAATCTAAGAAACTCCTTGAATCAGCTTCCCCCCCTCATCACTCTTTTAAGGACCTCTGCAGTAGATGGTCCAATGACTACCTCTCTATCTAAGTGAGAATTCAACATTTCATTATCAACATACCCAGGAGGATTTTGAGCACACAACAAAAAAATGCTTCATAACAGTTCCAGTAGCAGCAGCTCTGGAAATGGTATGAGCTGAATCATAAGTACATTTCAAGAAATGTTTAGAAATTTGAAACACAGGAGCAATAAGTTTACACAAAGATGATTTTTTCCTCAGATGAGGGAAAAGATACCATGTCATCATCATCATCATCATCCCCCTTTTTACCATTTTCGACATGAGGTTAGGGTGTCGAGTTAACTTTTGCCATCTCTCTTGTTTCAATACCATTCTCCTAGCTTCTAAAGCAGTCATGCCTGACTGTCATAAGTCTTCCCTCATATGAAATCCGTCTATCTCTTTGCTGAATGCCTTTCTTTCCTCTTGCCTTCTTCCTGACTGTCCAAAATGTTCTTCCCCAGATTATCTTCTGCTTTCCTAGGTGTCCAAACCACCATAATCTGTTCTGTCTGACCTTCTCTGCAACTGAAGCTACTTGGGCTTCTGCTCTGATATCCTCATTTCATTGTCTACCCCAGTGTGTGCATTCTACCAGCCATCTCAGGCACTTAATCTTCATCCCCCTCCATCCCCCTCAATTGTACTGCCTTCAGTGCCCAAGTTTCTGTATCATAAAGCAGCACTGGAAGCACCACTGTTTTGTACACCTACCTTTCCAGCTTCTTTGGCATTCTTGTGTCACACACTACCCTCACATTCTGTGCCAGTTGGCTGCAGCACCTCTGATTCTAGTTTTTATCTCTTCCTTCAGACTTCTCTTCTCTTCAACCACTGCCACACATACCTGAAGTTGCTAATCTGTTCCACTACTTTCCCTTCTACTTCAATGTTTAGCTCCTTCTGATTTTCCCTATTTGCTGTTTTTACAACTGTCTTAGCCATATTCAGGTTCATCCCTTGTGCCATCAGTTTTGCATTCCATTCTACTATCATTTGTTAAAGTTCTTATATGTTCATAGGTTCATAGGTATGAACTAGGCTAATGGACCTGGGGCCTTTACAAACATAGCCATAGGATTACCCTGGCATCATGCCACCCATCCTTAGTTCCCAGGGCCTCTGTCGAGTAGAGTCACTGGAGTTATCCCTAAGGTGAATTTTCTATTTCCCATCCACTCATCAAGATTTCTCTTGAAGAGGGTCATCGTGGTGCTCTGCTTGACAAGTACGGGAAGTCTATTCCATAGCATGGGCAGTCTTTGGGTTATGAACCTGTCCCTCCAGTACATTCTGTTGATTGTGGTAATGAGGTTCAGGTCTCTAGAGCATGTGGTGCGGGCGGATTGAGATTTCTTTAGATGTAGCATTTCTAATAGAGCTGGGTCAGACATGGCTTTGTAAGTCAAGCAGAGATCACCTCTAAGTAGGCGATATGAGACAAAGAATAGTTGGAGTTTTTTGAGTCTGTCCATATAGGACAAGTGTTTAAGGCCTAGAATCCTCTTTGTGAGGTACGTTTGTGGCATCTCCAGTTGCTGCAGGTGTCTAGTGAGGTACATACCAAATGGGGCATTGTACTCAATGATTGGCCTAATGAGGGAAGAGTAGAGGGAGACAATTACCTCTTTCTTCCTGGATGCAAAACCCTTAGTAATGAGATGTGCCACATAGAAGGACTTTCTGACCACAGTGGCAATGTGGTGATCAAAAGAGCGGTTGCTGTCAACCTGTGTTCCTAGATATTTATAATGCCTTCTGTGTTCAGTGGACTACCATCAGTGTGGTAATTCATGGGAACCATGTTTTTCCCAAAGGGGGTGACAACACATTTTTTAGCATTGAGCTTCAGTCCATGGTTCTTACACCAGTCGTTGGTCTCAGTGAGGCCATTCTGTAGGATGTCAACATCACCTGGGGAGTTAATAATAGCTCCCAACTTGCAATCGTCTGTAAACCTTGTCAGCCAGAGTCCCTTCATGTTGGCCTGGACTTCAGAGAAGTAGATACCAAACAGGAGAGGACCCAGGACTGAACCCTGAGGGACTCCACTCATGACTATTCAGCAGTGTGACTTGGAGTCAGTTACTTTCACACTGTGGGTTCTATCTGTGAGACAGTTTGCAACCCACCTAGTGATATAGAGGTTGATGCTTAGCTTAGTGAGTTTTTCTATGATTCCTCAGTGGGGAATGGTATCAAAGGCCTTGGTCAAATCAAGGTAGGCTGTATGAGCCACCTTGCCTTCACCCACAGCTCTGTTGACTGACTAAAGAAGTCAACCAAGTTGAGCAGGCATGATCTACCCTTCACAAAACCAAACTGAGTGGGATGCAAAGTTTGGAGATTCCCTATATCCGTGTTTATTAGGTCCATGAAGTTGTGTTCCATAACTTTGCATATCAGACTTGTCAGGCTAATGGGGCGATAGTTCCCAGGGTCTGCAGTCGCTCCTTCTTTGTGGAGATGGATGACTGTAGCAGTATGCCATCAGGTAGGGACAAAGCCTGAGGTAAGACTGTGATTAAAGAGGGCACACAGGTGAGGTGCCAGTTCACTCTGCAGTTCATGTAGAACACAGCCAAGGATATTGTCAGGTCCCATAGAAGTTGTATTCTTGGCCTTGGACAGTGCTGTTTTAACCTGTGCAGCAGTAATACTGGGTGCCTGACAATCTACTGGTATTGTGATTGGTTCTTTGGGGGGGCAAAGTTGGCAATGAATCTGTCGGCCAGTATATTGGCAATATCTGTTGGCTTGGTATAGGAGGTACCGTTGTGCAGTAGTTCAGAGCAAATCTGGGTATTGCCGTGGAGATTCTTTACATAACTATAGAAGGCCTTGTTGTTGTCTTTACTAGCTGCTGCAATTCTGTTTTCATAGCTAGCTTTAGAGGATTTGATGAGGGATCTCATTTTTTTGTTGAGGCTGATGAGGGAGTTTTTCCAGTCTTAGAAGTTCACCTTATTCTGCATCAGTTTCCTCCTTCTGTTGTAGAGTTTGTTTATGGCAAGGGACCACCAGATTGGCTTCCTTTTTTTGGAGGAGAGTGTCTTGGTTCTATTGGGTATGGCGAGAGCCATGCATTTGTGTACATGTTCGTACAGTGCATTGGTGTATGATTCGGCAGTTATACAACTATTCTCCATTTGCATGGGTGCCATGAAGTTAGCCACCTCTGTTTTAGGAGCCCAAAGTTAGCTTTGGAGAGGTTTTTCATGGTGGTTACCTTTGCGGGAGGGGTGGGAGGGATGTGGATTTCCAAGGTGATTAGTTTGTGGTCAGATCTAACCAGCTGACTATTGGTGTAGAGCAACGGTCGCCCATGTTAGTAATGACCAGGTCAAGGATGTTGCTGCCTCTAGTGGTGGTAAGAACGGGCTTGTCCAGCAAATTGTAATTAATGAACTCCAGGAAACGTTGGGCAAGTGTATTGGTACATGAGTAGTTTTTCCAGTTAATGGAGGGATAGTTGAAGTCGCCTAGTATGAGAGTGTTAGGTTGGACCATAATGTTCTCCTCAACTAAAACTTGTGTTGTTCTGCTTTATCTCATCAGTCCGGCAGCTGTTACTTGAATGCACTGTTTTTCTCAGTGGTCTCAACCATGCTGTGGTGCATAGGTTCAGATTATGAATACTGCCTTATCCTTACACTGGAGTCTGACTGCTATGAGTCTGTCACTAATTCTGATGACATCCATCACGTCTTCTAAAGCCTCTTCTTCAGCACAATTCCTCCCCTGTGTAGTAGACTCTGAATCTCAAGTCAAATGGCGTTGCTGCTGTTCCCTTCCACCTTGTCTTCTGGATACACAGTCTCCTCACTGCCATCATGTCATCCACTTCAAAGCTGTGTCCTGTCAGTGAACCTATACTGAGTGTAGCAATCCTTAGATTACGTTTGGTAGATTAACTGGTTTTACATCCAGCTTTCACTCAACATAACTCTCCTGATTAACCCAGGCTGGCAGATGGATACCAGCCAGCCAGCAGCATATTGACTCAGGGCTGCTGGGTTTTATGGTGGGCAGATATTGGCCAATAGCAGCACACAAACCCCCTTCCACCATTATCATGGATTCCTGGTCAGAACAGGCTGAATCCTCAACCCATTTACCACTGGCAAATACCCATGGAAACATTAGTCAACATGACTAACTCACCTACAGCCAATTTTTACACCATCAGTTGGCTAGCCCTGACATGGCACACTGTCTATGGTCTATGTTCTTCTATCTAGAGGACACTATGCTCCTCAGCTGCTGATGCACAAAATGGTTGATCCTCTTAACAATCATTTTCCTGTTCCATGTCTTGAACATCTTTAGACAGTGAAGAATCTTTTTTGCTCTTAACAGAAACACCAGAGCTGGTTGGATCAAGAACCTAAACTAAACCCTGAACTAAGCCCAATAAATCACTCCTGTACAAAGTAACAAAGACAGATGAAGATAAATGTCAGATTTTTTAATTCTTTTTGACAGAAATTTCTAAAAAAGAAGACCTACTTTTGACAGGCAAATCTCCCTAGGTACAGGCATCTCAATCGAGCTAGGCAGAGAGGTATTTCCTGCTCCTTTTCCAAGGCCAACATGAGTGGTTCTCCTTTGCTGACCAAAGGAACTCCAACAGCTGCAGGGGATTTCTCTAACTGCCAGTCTATGGTGGCTGTAGGAACATCAGAGGACACCCAGGAAAAAGATGAATGGCTTGAGGAACAGTAATGGTCATAGCAGAGTCAACCATCTGCAACTGAGGCAATTTAGTAGCCTGCTGAAGGTGCAAATGCTTGGATTTGTTTTTCTTTTTGTAGCTAAAATAAGGAAGAATTGAGGAACTGGTAGGTGGTTCCATGGAGAAGACAAAAAGAATACCATAATCCCGGTGAAGCCTGATAGCAATAATTGGTGAAACATGTAAGTATTAAAATCTCATTTTTTTCTACCAAAACACATTGAAACTCACTTTAAGCACTACCCCCAGCTCCAAAAAGTAATTTAGCACAACTTTTAGGCAGGAAAAAAGTAGTTTTAAATAAGTTTTAAAAACTTTTTTCTCAAAAGTAAAAAGTAATGCTCCTAGTAAAAAGTAATTAAAAGTCACAAGACAGAGAATAAAAAATTTTCCTAGCTTAAAATAAATAAGATGTGGAAGTGTTTTTTTCTTCAAAAGGAACTAATGTTCCCAGAAATTAAGATACATTAGCAGACTTTGCATCTTCAAAAGGACATAAGAGGAGTAATCTTTGGTGACAGGAAAGCTCTGAAGGGCTTGGCACCCAAATCATATTTTTTCTTCAACTCTGTTCAAGCTGATTAATGGCTTGGGAATATGGAAGATGCCCTTAAGCTTTGGAGGCTGTCTGGCTGTTATATTCTTACCAAGACATACCACATAGCCAGGGCTACTGCAGCAGTGATCAAATGATGAACATCTATCATTACAATAAGTAGGTAATGTAACTATTTTATCTGGGATTGGGAGTTCCATTTTCATTTATCAGAGGACAGAGTCTCAAACCTATCCTTTTGGGTAGATCCTCATGGAAGGTTGTCCCAGATGATGATGGCATTAATGGATGACCTGGACCTAGGGATCACATCCAGCTTATGGTGTCTTGCAAAAGTTTTCAATGATAGCCGCAAAGCCACTACAGAGATATCATTCAGGGTAAATTTTTAAGAAAATGCTGAGAGATAGATAAACTTCTAGTAGTTTGGACTCTACGTTCAGATGCTAGAGATCTGGGGGGGGGGGGGTTGTAAGAAAATTGCATAATTGCATGCAGTGATAATGTTATTTAGACACAGTTAACTTTAAGATGCTGGCATCCAATTTCTTCTTGGAGTATGATACAAAAAGTTGAGAGTTCTTTCTGACAGATTTTTTTGTGTCTAGGTAAAACTTGAACTGTCTCTGAATATTCATGCAATGTAATTAGGGAAAACACAGACAAATAAACCAACTGATTAAGGTTGTTTTCAGGTGCAACTTTAGGCATAAAGGATGAACTGGTTGTCATTGGCACTCTGTTTTTGTGAAACACTAAATAAAATATACTCCTGGCTGAAGTAATGGCAACAAGAAAAAGAATCTCCTGAGACTCAAATTTACATTCTCTCATAGCAGATGGTTCAAATGGTACCAGAGTCAAATTTTGTAGCATGAAATAGAGATCTCAAGGTAGAACTGCATCTACAAAGCAAGATACCCTTCAAAATAGTTCTATAGACCTTCAGGGACACCAACAAGAGTGCCCTGGTGGAAGATAGATATGGGTTTCAAGTGAATTTTGAATGAAGAACAAATAAGACCCGAGTCAAATATCTGGGGCAAATAATCAACAATATTTGGCATTGGGGCTGTTAATGAGTTTAAATCCGAGGCCTCAGCCAAAAGCAAAAAAAAAAAAAAAAAGCAGTCTGTTTGCTATAATATGTTTTGCTTGCATTTGGTCTCCAAAAAGAAATGAGACAAATATCAAATATATGTTGACAGACACCCTCCATAAGGGCCCTAGTAGCTTCACTAGTAAAGAATCTATCCATCTATATATATATATATATATATATATATATATATATATATATATATTTATATAGACGCGCACGCACACACACACACACACACACACACACACACACACACACACACGTGTGTATTTATATTGTGCACTTTCCATTCCAAAACTATTCTTCCAAGAAGGAAGCATACTGGAGATAGAGTAACATGCATTAAGTAGACTAAGCATGTTGGAGATAGTGTAAGTACCTTAAGTGGCATTGGCAGTGTGACGCCCGAGCACTGGCCAGTAATCAAGGAGCCACTATCCTCACCACTAACACCAGTGAGGGGTGTCCACATTGGGAAGGATAACAAATACACACACACACTAAAGTACAATTTCCCTCAAGAGCACAGAGATCACAGTCAGTCGGGGGCTGGTTTCTCCCTTTCTCTCCAGATCCCCAATAAGACTACCCACTAGCACAACTATAGGGTACATATCTCAGCCAAGTAGTCAAGCCAAAACCTCCATTGCCCTCTCTGCCCAACCAGTGCTTTGTGTTCCTGCTCAAGTAGCTGACAAACACACACTTTGAGATATGGTTTATATACACACAGACACTCCTGGGGAAGGCTGGCATAGTTTCTCCAGCTACCCCCCTCCTGCCAGGCTATAAGGTAGTAATCACTGCCACCAACTACTCTTATCAGATACTAAAAAGGCCCTTACCAAAAGGTGTCCAATTATTACTGTGTAATATTATTATCCAATTAGTAAGTGTGACAAACAGCAAGGCTTATTTGGAGTGGCTTTGTACAGTATCACTCTATGCATACAATGCACTCTAGAGCTTAAATTATCTCTACACAAACAGCCACAGTTGAAAGGTTTAAAAATATTTAATAATAAATAATAAAAACACAAGACAAATCTCCTCAGTTCAACACAGTGCTAGTCAATACTTCAGAGAACACAGGAAAATGCTTAAATAATACTGTAGAATAGTCTGACATAAATATAGAAACCAGTTAGACTAAATCTGATTAAATTCCTACCTAACTCTCAGAGGAATCAGAGTTCTAAATAAACTTACATAAAGAGCAAAGGCAGAGTACTGGTGAGTGGTCAGTTCTTCAGACAAAATCCAAAAGTCTTAAAAATGATACATCACTGCTGACTCATTTTAGCTTACATCATTCTTCTCTGGTTCTCAGGCTAACAGAAACTCAGAGTTTTAACATTTCTTTGATCTTGCACCTGACCAGGAAACTACAGCAATAAAAGACATTATATATGTATAATATAGCAATTAACTCTGGTCTCAAAACAATAGAAGGAATTCCTCAGTCTAGACATTTTGTCTCTGAGCTTTGAGATCAAACAGTCATACAATGCTGGACTTGTCAGCTTTCTTCCAGCAGAGTGCACTGTGGTTGCATTTTTGAAGTTCAACATTTAACACAGTTTTCTTACAATTAAGTGGGCAAGCCTGTGGATTATATTCATATTTACAATGACATAGAATTATCTACAAAATTCTATCTAGCTAGGCAGACAGCCTTCACATATCTTCACAGGCAGTTCTAATAATGTATTACAACAATTATCTGAATATTAAACAGTAGCAATGGAATATGCAGTACTTGCAGTATCAGTGCTTAGTAATTTAATAATATTTTACTACATCTTCAGTGATGATATCACTAATAATGTCAGTTTACATGCCATTGGACTAATCTTTTCATTTTCTTGGCAAAGTGGATGTTCTAAAGCCCAAAAGTGTGACAGGCTTATTTTGTCAGATTGTGATCACCATAATACATTTTCTTTTTAGTTGGTAATACTGTTACTCCCCATAAGCTCATTTTGTGCAGGTCCACTCAGATATTCTGGATACCTTCTCTGGGGATCCATTTTACTTTGAGACATAGAATATAACACCAAATCTGGCAAATCTACTGCTATATTGCTGCTTTTCATCTTTCATCTGGGGCTGTGGTGCATCTTTGCTGAAATCATCTGACCCAAGAAATGAAAGTAGTCATTTCTTAACACTTGGGGTGTAACATGAGGCAGTCATCCATCTTGGGGGTATGAAATGAATTAACTATTATGAATAGGGTATGGACATGGTCGTCCATCCTTCTTAAAGCATTGCAGTGGCCATTCAAGATGAATAAGATAAAACATTAGTCATCCGTCCTTCCTGGAGAATACAATTGGATGTCCATCTTTCTCAGGCTGCTGCATTAGTCATCCATCCTTCTTAGGGTATAGTTTTGGTCATCCATCCTAGTTAGAGTACACCCATGTTCATCCATCCTTCTTGTAGGTATGGCAGCGAGCATTTAGAGGGCTGTTAAAATCCAGCTGCCTTGTAATAGATGTCTGACCTTCAAGTAATCAGACACTATGAACTTTGTACACTTCTCTTTGTGACATCTCCCACATTAACTATCTACATTAGTTGCCATGTTCTTGAAACAGTTTGCTCTGGCTGCCATTTATTAGTTTTTCCATAGTCATATGCATTCATATTTTAGCCAGTGCAAAACCTTCCATTTGATCTGTCATTCAAGTTCTGAAACTGTTGTTTTGGACTTATCTCCTGGCATCTAGTTTTACTAAGTTTAGGCTGGACTTCATGTTTTGACTTTGGAACAAAATCGATGGTGCTATGTTAGTGGCTGCATGCATTGTGTGCTGATATGCTAAAAGAAAATTTGCTGTAATGGCTTATTATCATGACTCATGGCATTAATGACTATTTTAAATCTTTCTGCTACCCCATTTCTGGATCAGTGATGGTGGTCAGATAAGAAATGTGCAATACTATTTTTTTTGTAAACATTATGCACTATGCCACTTAAACACTGCAGATCTGTTCATGTGAGCCATTTATTCTAAATATTGTGTGCGACACTGCGGTTGTCTTCAAACAGGTGAAGTTTTATGTACATTTAAACCCTTTCCAGAACATACATTCTGCCTTAAACTAAAAAATGTTTGTACAGAAATCAAACAGCTATAATTGGTAATTCTGCTTTTTGACTATAACTCTCCAATGTAGTAGATGTGTGCACTTGCAAACCCAAGGGCCTACTATTCCTTCCCTTATGAGCATGCACATTCCACGATATGCCCCAAGAGGGTGGCTGCACAGATGCAGTTTGTCAGTGCAAAATACATGTCACTGGCAAGTTCATTAGCAGGGAGATAGAAAAACTTTACACACTGTCAGGGAAGATGAATTACAGGATTATATCATTGCTAAATGTCGACCTACCAGAACTACTACCAGGACACCTTTGCACTTTACTGAAATCAAATACAGAAGCTTGTGGATAGAACTGTCCACATTCTTTCTGAGAAGGCATGTGAATTTTGTTTTCACACTTTGGATTAAGCAACATTTCATTTTTGCTGATGCATTTCACATTAAACTCTAGTCAACTCACCAGTTCTTTAATTTGGTAGTTTCAACACATGCCTTCTGTTCCTTTTACAGATTTGCATGTTAGGCTCTTTACATGCAGTAAGAACTCAGCAGTTCTGTGAGACTAATCATTGTGCCTTAAACCTAACTCTTTATTCCAAAAGACAGCTGACTTATTCCCATTTCTTCCCCTTTCTGAGAAACTGAAAAATTCGCTGCAGTTTCTTAAAAGCAACATTTCTGCTGACATTATCTTTCAGAAGGGCTTGGTTCCAATAGCTGCTAAGTCCATGGCGATATTATCAGAGAAATTGCAATTTTTCTGTTTATTTTCTGTTGTGGTACTAGTATATTATTTATATGAGAAATTGTTATGGAACTTAGTTAAATGCATCAAACGACATGGTAAAATGAAATAGTCACTTCAACATAAGGCCATATTAACCTTGGAATGGAAGCGATAATCACTTGCCACCAGCCTTGAAATAATCACTTGCCTGCAGCTTTTGTGTGGAACATGCACAAGACTATTGGCAAGTTAATTATTGCTTGACGTGGGATTTTGACACCCAAAGCACACAAAAAACACAAAACACACACAAGTCTTGTTAACTTTCTAAGTTTATTTGCAAAAAACTTGGACGATTCAAGTCATACAAGATTAACACTGCATTATCTGTCACATGATGTTATGAATACAGTAATGGTTTTGTTCTGAACATTCAGATAAATCTAAGTCTCTAAATCAGAATCTCAGTATCATCATAGTAATCAACTGTGTTGTCATCACCATCATTTGTAGCTGAGCTTGTTCGTTTGGAAGCCATCTTCAAGACTGGTTCATAAAATACCAGCAAATTTGGTGATGACGCGTGGTCTATTCCAGCCACAATCAACTTCGAGACATTGGCCGCCTTAACAGGAACATTTTAAAGCCATGGCTTTTGACATCAATGCAGATATCTTTTTACCTTTCTTCCCAATAGTGTGCCAACAAAATCCACCATTGTACACTTTCTTGATTCCGACCTTTGTCCCTTCATATCTCAAAACTCGAACTTCTGATATCTTAAATCCCAAGTTTGTCCTCAACAAATTTTTTGATGCAGACTTATAGTCACGGACTTCCCAGTCCTTTCCCAAAACATGAACAATACTGAACTCGTTAAATATTTTGTGGTAATCTGATGGGAGCAACAAAGTGTCTTTTGTACGAAGAGTTTTCTCAATTCTGCCAAACACTCGGTCCGTGGGAAGAAAAGAGTGACCTCGAACAGGAAAATAGTGTTCTATAACAAGTCCTTTTGCTATAACCTGGCAAAAATACTGGCAAATTCCAACAATGGTTGAGTTTCGGTTCTGTGATGCACATGCATCTGTAAAAAGTCTTATTTTCTTAACTTCATCAGGTATGGCAAGATTTCTGAGGAAATCTAGCATGGCACTGCCAACAAGTTTGGAATCTCTGCCTGCCTGTGTTTCATCCCACATGTAAATATGAACCTGATCATGTCCTTGACAACTCCCATGAATCAAAAAGGTCAGATTGAAAACCCAAACCTGTCTGGTGTAAAATGCATCCAACAGTGCAACTTTGGGCACAGGTTGATTTTGTTGCATGTCAAATGCGATGGTCAAACTTGGTTCCTCTATATCAATCTTGTTCAACAAAGTATAGAAGTATTTTGTCTGACATTTGCGGACACAGAGTTCTGTTATCAGACTTGTTTTTTCCTTCTCATTCTTGGCTGCTTTTATCTGACCTCTAAGAAGCTCACAATAGCCACATACATCTGATTGTGGATTGCCAAAACCAAGGTTGTACTCTTTGGTAAAAGTAGAATAATAAAGTCCATACTTGCATTCAGGAATTTCTACCTTGAAAAGTTGCCACATCTTTCTAATAGAAAGGTCGGGGGGACAGATACTTTTGGTGTTGTGCATCTTTGCGACTGAAGTGACTCTCCCGGCACCTGAAACTACCAATGTGAGGCCAAATCTTGGTCTTCATGTCATCACAGGACGGCCTCTTCTGCTTACCTCCTCGTGTTTCTTTATGCATAGTTTTACTGACAAACCAGTGTTTTGCTATGTTTTGAAGTCATGTCTTCTTGATATTGGTGATGCCTTGAAATGATGCAGCACATACAGGAACACTGGTTATCTGAAACAAAGTCATGAATAAGAAGGGTAGCATAATCCTCTAAACATACACAATGCTATTTCAAAACCCAAAAATAAAATGCCAAACTTTGACACATCATTAATATTGAGTTTAAAGTTTTGCCAACTTAACGATTAGGGCCAGGGGTTAAGCCCACCATTGTCTGTTAACTACTATTTAACTCACTCACTTCAATGGAGCTCAGGAAGTTTGCACTGTAACTTTCAATGGGCAGAGCCTAAGCCCTTTGACAGAATCAAATATGTCCTCACATTTCAAATAAAATATTTGGAACCATAGAGGTAATGAAAGAAGTATAAAGCAAAGTCTTCACCACAGACTATTTTTAAAGTGGTAGTATTCTTTAGGTTCTAGGTCTTAAACTGGATTTTTATAACACATAGTAAACAGTAACTATTATATTAATATTTTGTAAACAACTTACAATATCTCAGCAACCATTCAAGGTACAATACTGTTAGCAGCATTATTCATCTACCTGAGAGCTTTCATATGAGGCCAAGGAGTTCTGTCTGTTACTTGGTTGTTGAGATATTTAGAAAAATACGACTATCCATATAACTACCATTACTGTTAATATCTATTTACCTGCACTAAACAGAGGTCTATATTAATGCAGCTGAGTCTGATATTGTGTACGCTTTAACCTTGTACCTAGCATGGTTTTAATACAAATATCTACACACAACATTAAATACGTTTGATGCCAATGTAATGAGTTAAATAGATTCAAACATAGATAAACATAGGCCTTACTACATCAGTATTATCATTAATAAACATGTATTATGAGTTTATTTACCTCGTAGTGAATTGCAACTGTGTGATGCTAGTTAGAATGTTCCTTTCAGCTTCGTAAACATTTCGACTTCATTACTTTCATGCACTTCAGAAGATAGGCATCCTGTGCAACCTTGTCTTTGTGTGAATACAAATTTTCAAAGAAAACTCTGATGGCATTGGCCGTCAACTCATTCACACGGCAGAGTGCTGTCTTGCGATCGTTTGCACTATGGTTACACCTTATTGTTAGCTTCTTCCCAGCTGGACTGTATCTTGCTAACTTTTCAACATTTTTCTTCCATTTTTCCACACATCGTTGCCATTTTCGGGGTTTGTTTGATGGAAGAACAACTTCATTGTAATCACTTAAGTTTCCGTCCGCCATTACTGTATCCACAACATCACATGATTGTACTGGCTTGGTTGGATTGGTTGTTTCTCTTAGCAGGTATTGGAAAGTACGGTCGCTCGAACTTGGTAGCTATTGGAAAATACACAGTTTTTTGCTCATGGCATGATACAGGACTAGGCAATATTTGGTGCTATAACCATTGTCAATGCATGCATTAACATATTCACTAGGACCCTGACACTTCAGCTCATTTTCTGCATTTTGTGAACTTAGTAGCTTTTGGAACCAAGCGCTTCAATAGTTGTCTGCTTAGTATCAGGTACTAGTAGAGAGTATTAAACAAGTAATGAATGTGAGATTCAAATACCTTGACAGTTTTATTGCAGTTAAACCTATAGACTGTTACAGTTTATACTCAAGAATAGATAAATAACAGGAGGAATTAGAATATTTACATTCTTGAGATTTTTCACTGTCTGTGCCATATATTTCACTTGTATATTACTCTGAGGATATTCTAGGCCTTAATATAATCTGAATTCCCACGACTTCGCAAAGTTACAAAATTCCTTTCTCACTAACAGAGGACCATTATACCTCTTCAGGGACTGCATACCTCGCAAGGACTTATTTTAGTACAATAGCAATGTTTTGACTTGATATAGATTCATAGGTTGCCCCTAGGCATTCTCAGCCTAACCAAACAGCCCCTGGAAATACTATCTAGTTCAATAGTGTTCACCACCTTTATCTAGAAGGACTATGTGTGATAACCTGGAGAGAATGTATGACTGTTCATCCAATTATAAAGATGAACGTGGACAGATCACTGCTTTGTTTGACATGTAGGAGATGCTAGTTCCACAGGTATGGTCAGCCAATACCAGTCACATAGTAAAGAAGGCCCATCAACACCTGCACTTCTTGGGGAGACTGAGGAAAACAAGCCTACCTCCCTCAATCAACTCCATCTTCTACAGGGGTACCATAGGAAATACCCTAATGTGCAACTTCATGTTGTGGTACGGAAGCTGTTCAACTACAAACCAAAAAGCCCTATAAAAGATAGTCAAAGTTGCAGAGAAAATAATGGGATCCAAACTTCCAGAGATAAAGGATCTATACACAACACACTGTTACAACGGAGCAACAAAAATAACAAGTGATCCTACACAACCTGCTTTTGAACTGTTCACGTGCCTGTCATCTAACAGAAGATACTGCAGCATACACTGTAAAACAATCAGGTTCATGAACATTTTTTTCCCTCAAGAGATTAGACTCTTGAACTCTGTAATTAATCTCAGGGATGCGAGATGCTAACAAGTCTTGTGATAACCAAATAATAGTGCAATAACAATAAGACATCACAGCCAACCTATCAGTTTACAAGAAAATTATGTGCAATACAAATGCTAGATATTCTCATAATATAGACAACATGACAGTTACATTGCCTAATAAGTACAGGTGCAATAAGGACCCAATTAGCTGCTATAGTGTTGTATAGAATAATTGTAGTAATAAGTAATAATATAACTAATAATAATAATAATAATAATAATAATAATAATAATATAACTTTCTAGCCCAACGGTTCCTGGAGTTCATATATTCAAATGCCATGGAACAATTAGTCACTGTTCCCACGAGAGGAGAAAATATACTAGATCTCATTATCACAAACATGGGGACAAAATGCTCCACACCCGAAGTATATCCCTCATTGGTGAGATCTGATCATAAACTAATCTCACTGGAAATCCACATCCCGCCCCCACCCCAAACAAAAAAGACCACAGTGAAGAACTTCTCTAAAGCAAACTTCACACTACTCAAGACTGGTGCGGTATCCTTCAAGGCCCCTGAGCCAGTGAAAACCAAAACCCAAGCTGTGGAAGCCCTTACAAATGCCTTCTATGAACACCTCCAGGACTGCATGGACCAGGCAATCCCAAATAAAACTAAGACTCTTTCCTCCAAGGGCAAACGTCCAGTCTGGTGGACCCCAGCCATTAACAAACTTTACAATAAGAGGAGAAAGCTATTACATGATAGAACAAAATCCATAAAAGGAAAGTCACCCCTGATCAGTATTAGTAAAAAAATACGAGCACTCATAAAATCAACTAAGGCCAATTTTGAGAGAAAAATTGCCATTGATTCAAAAGACAATCATAAGGCCTTTTTCAGCTATGTTAGGAACCTGGGTGGAAACTCCCAGATATGCTCAGAATTAGTCCAAAATGATACAAAAATCACTGAACCCACAGACATTGCCAACATACTGGCAGACAGGTTCAGTGCAAACTTAACCCCCCTCTCCCCCCCTAAAGGAGAGATAACTATGCCAGCAGAGTGCAGCCTCCCAGACATCTCAAGTGCACAGGTGAAAGCTGCTCTCTCTAAAGCGAAAAACACAGCATCAATGGGACCGGATGGTGTCCCCTGCTGTGTGCTACACGAGCTCAATGAGGAACTAAACCCGCACATAAGGCAGCTGTTTAATCTCAACCTTACCACAGGATACGTGCCCAAGGAGTGGCGTACGGCAACTGTGGTCCCACTCCACAAAGGCGGTGCCTCTACGGACCCTGGTAATTACCGCCCCATAAGCTTAACAAGTCTGGTCTGCAAAGCTATGGAGAGGATCATAATGGAGCTCATAAACAAAGATATAGGGGACTTGCAGACATTGGACCCGACCCAGTTTGGCTTTGTCAAGGGCAGATCATGCCTTTTGAACTTGGTCGACTTCTTCGAAACAGTCACCAAGGCCATTGATGAGGGAAAGGCAGTCCATACAGCCTACCTTGACCTTGCAAAGGCGTTTGACACAATACCCCACTCGGGTATTGTAGAAAAACTTACCAGCTTAAATGTAAACCCATATGTCACAAGATGGGTTGCAAACTGGCTTAAGGACAGAACCCACAGGGTTAGAGTTGCTGGCACTATGTCAGACTCCAAGCCAGTCACAAGTGGTGTCCCACAGGGCTCAGTCCATGGCCCCCTATTGTTCGGCATCTACTTCTCAGAAGTACAGGCCAACATGGGAGGACTTTGGCTGACAAAGTTTGCAGACGACTGCAAACTGGGCGCCATAGTGGAAAGTGCATCGGACACGGATATCCTTCAGAGGGGACTCACGGAAATAGATAGCTGGTGCCAGAGCCATGGCCTGAAGTTAAATGCCAAAAAATGTATAGTCATACCCTTCGGGAAAAACAAGGTAACCCCAAGCTACCATATAGGTGGCAATCCACTAAGCACAGAAGAGGTTATCAGGGACCTGGGGACCCAGGTTGACAGTGGCCTTTCTTTTGACACTCACGTTGCTAAAGTGGTTAGAAAGACCTTCTACATTGCCCACCTGATCATGAAGGGATTCACATCCAGATCTAGTGAGGTCATTGTTCCCCTGTACTCTTCACTTATCAGACCAATGATCGAGTACAATGCCCCATTCGGGATGTATCTCACCCGACACCTGCAGCAATTGGAGAGACCCCAAAAGTTCCTCACCAAAAGGATAAAGGGACTCCAAAATCTGTCATATGCTGCCAGATTGAAGAAACTCCAGCTCTATTCAGTCACATACCATCTGCTCAGAGGTGACATGTGCCTGACATACAAGGCCATGTCCAACCCGGAATTGATGGACATGCTCCACCTCAAAAAATCCAAATCCACCAGAACCACTAGAGCAAGCGACTTAAACCTTAGCACGGATATAAATAGGACGTGCTGGAGGGATAGATTTATCACTCAAAGAATCCCTATGCTGTGGAATAAAATCCCGGTCCATGTTAGGCAGAGCACTTCGCTGGCTCTGTTCAGGAGAAATCTTGACCTGTGGATGGGAGATCGTAGGTTTACTGCGGGAATCATCTCTGGGTCACTGCTGGACAGAGGCGCAACAAACTAATGGGCACAGTATTTTTCCATATAAGGGGTGGTGTAAGCCACAAAACTTTGGGCTAGGCTTATAAATGCCTTAGGGCAGATAGCCTAGTATAAACCTATGAACTAAGAGAAAGGTAAATGTTAGGTCTGATACACGTGTAATTGTATGTATGTATATGTTTCTCTTCTAAGCATGTGTAATTAATTGTATGTATGCATTTGTCTTTTTAATTTGAGCATGATGCACATAACTTCGTTTAGACTTCACTTGTGTTTACTTTGACTTTGATATGGATTGTACTGGGTAAGGCAGCTATCCTGCCAATGAGTCTTACTTTATTTGTTGAGTTTGACTGAGATCCTTGGTATGGGTGTTAAGGTTTAAGGTTTCATTGGTTCTACAGAAATGCAAGAAGTTGAATAGGGAACCTTTTTTATGGCTCAAAATGCAAGGAAAAGGTCACCACAAAGGAGTTAATAGGAACATCAATAAAAGAAGAGGATTGCCAGTCTATCTTGGTAACTAATGGACTTGAGACCAGTGATCTATTTAGTTAAGCATCTCTTTTGAGCTGAGCCATATGTAGAGAAATGTGCATGCCAAACAAGTATTATATTCAATGATGGGCTTTATGGGAAATGGTAATGGGGAAATTAAGACTTCTTTAGCTCTAGAAGAGATGCCTTTGAAATTAGATGGAACAGATAGAAATATTTCTAAATTATCATAAAGACATGATGGGCAAATAATAGTGAGTTGTCAATATAGGTTCCCAAGTCCCTGATGAGAGTATTCGTTTGAGGAGTGTGTTATTTATATGGTAGGTGGTGGGGGCATTTGTTTACCAAGCAGAATCTCACTATGTTTCTTAGCATTTAGCTGATGACAATTGTTAGTACATCAAGAACTGGTATAGAAAACACCACACTTATGTAACTGTGTGCCCCAAAAAAAGGTGTTGACTATTATGCTTAGTTTGTAGACATCAGCAAACTTAGATATCTGCAAGTCTAGAGCATTAGATTGAATAGCAGAGAAACAGATGCAGAAAATGAGAGAAGATAACTAAGTCCAAGTTCTGTGGAACAACACCAGTAATATTTTTATGTTCAGCAGAAGCTCCTGCAACTTTCACTGTATAAGTGCTGTTAGATAACCAGTTATCTATCCAATGTACTGAAAATGTTTAAAACACGTCAGTGCTTGTGAATGGAACCAACTATGGCTGGCTGCAAGACTCTCAAAGTTTTTGTGGTTGGCAACACAGTTACTGTCATGTTCTGCTTATGATGAAAGAGAAGGGGCACATTACAGAACTGTGAGAACTGAAAGGAAAGATCCTAGAACAATAGATACAAGATACAGACATATACATACGTCCCCTTAGCTGCATGACAGGCAGCAGGCAAGTGTGTGCCCCCTGCACGTATGTTAGTATATGTAAGCAGAAAATGGAAACGTTAAAGACAGGGATACACCACATAGTGTGCACGCATCAGAAAATGGTGCAGCATAACTCCATCCCAGAACAGTTTGCTGCAGGATTCAACATGACAGTGATCCTGCCAAAAAATGAGGTAAAGTGCCCGAAAAGACCAAGAAACAACTTATGAAACAAAAACAGGCACCAATGGAGGTGAAATGAATGAATTTAAATACTTATAATGGAAAGGACAGCTAAGTTTATTCAGTACATAAACACACACATCACACAGCATTTTCATCCACCGGACTTCGTCAGATGTATCAAATGAAAACACCGTGTGATGTGTGCACTTATGTACTGAATAAACTTAGCTGTCGTTTCCATTATAAGTATTTAGATTCGTTCATTTCACCTCCATTGGTGCCTGTTTTTGTTTCATGACAGTGATCCTATTACATGAAATGCCACCACCACCTCTACCTGACATGGAATATCTAGACATTAGCACAACTATTTCCTAAAAAGACATTCAGAAATATGTGTCCATGCCAACTATATGCCGAAACATTACAGGATACCAGAGAGAAAAGAAAAATGCTATACTTAACACTTACTATACTTTTCAGGGTAATATTGGATAGCCTCTGCTTCCCATGCATGAAGGTCAGCAAGGTCCCAGTGCCACAGGTCATCACAATGATGTCTGCACTGTTTCCCCATCCTGGTGATGCTTGCTGCTGAGGACAACTCCTCAGCCAGGTCATTGCAGCATTCACTTTCCTGAAAGTATCATTACAATGTCCAAGTAGGTGCTACATTTAACTACTAAAAATAATAACTATATAATCCAAATGGCTAAAGTGACTACCAATAAAAGGTTTTATTCAGTACCACATTCTTAGCAGATATGCATTGTCTTCAGCACCTTGAAAGAAAATTCCTTCAGTTGAGAAACTGAAGCAACATACACACAACAACTAATGTTCTGAAACTACTCAAGTTGGCATTTTGAGTTGGTTCATTATATAAAGAGCAGAAAAGTACTTGTTTTCTGTCTCACTTATATTTGCCTAGTGCTTTATATAGTTTAAGTGCTATTTTATTCAGTTTTACTGTACTTTTTTACTGCTTGCTTACAAAACTGTTTTGCTGTGTTTATGCATTCGCCTGGCTATTATTGAATCGCTAAAGTGTTTCTGGTCTCTAATTTTGTCTTTATCTCTGATTCTCTTTAACTTTGCTGCCATTTTATATGTTTTCCAGTTAGTTTTGGACAAGTGTTATCTTCTAAGAACCAGTGATGGTAGTTCAGTGGCAGAGAATTAAATTGGTACAGTAGTATAGAAGTAGGTATGGGGGTGGCACAGTGAATGGCATTGTCACCTAAGAGCAAGAGGTTCCCCTGTTCAATTCTTTCCTGGGGTGTTTCTCTGCAGAGTCTGTATGTCCTCCCTGTGTTTGTATGGTTTTCCTCTCACACTCCAAATACATGCAGTAGGGGGTTTGGGCATGCTAAATTGGATATAGGTGTGAGTGTACATTTGAGTCTGTAGTATGGAAGAACAACTGTAGCAGGGCTAGCCAACTGGTGGTGTGAACATTGGCTCTAGATGATTGTCATTGTTGAAGTGACACTCTGATCCCTTGTGCAAAAATGGAAAAAAGATGTCATGGATGGATGGATTCTGGAAGTAGGTAGTACTGGCTGAATTCATAGCTAATTTTCTATTTTTTTTTTTCATTTTCTCTGCTGGGATAAACAGTGCAAGGGCAGCCTGCTTGTTGTCTTCAGTTAAAGACTTGAAGACTGCATACATTGCACATGTTCTGAAAGCACTAAAATTGACATTTTGAACTAGTTCATAGGTTCATAGGTTCATACTAAGTTATCTGCCCGAGGGCATTTACAAGCCTAGCCCATAGTTTTGTGGCTTACGCCACCCCTTTAGTTTGGAGAAACTATGCCCATTATTTTGCTGTGCCTCTGTCGAGCAGTGACACTGAGGTAACCCCTGGGGTGTATCTGCGATCTCCCATTCATTGGTCTAGATTCCAGCGAGGTGCTCTGCCTCACATAAACCGGGATTTTGTTCCACAGCCTAGGGAGTCTTTGGGTGATGAATCTATCCCTCCAGCACGTCCTATTAATAACCGTGTCGAGGTTTAAGTCTCCCGCCCTTGTGGCTCTGAGGGATCTAGATTTTTTGAGATGAAGCATGTTCATCAAATCTGGGTTTGAAATGGCCTTGTATGTCAGGCACAGGTCACCTCTGAGCAAGCGGTAAGCAACTGAATATAACTGGAGTTCTTTCAGTCGGGCAGCATAAGACAAATTTTTGAGACCCTTTATTCTTTTGGTGAGGAACTTTTGTGGCCTCTCCAGCTGCTGCAAGTGTCGGGTCAGATACATTCCGAATGGGGCATTGTACTCAATCAATGGTCTGATGAGTGATGAGTATAGGGAGACTATGACCTCCCTTGATCTAGATGTGAATCCCTTCATGATAAGGTGGGCAATGTAGAAGGTCTTCCTAACTACTTTAGCAATATGAGTGTCGAATGAAAGGCTACTGTCAACCTGGGTCCCCAGGTCCCTGATAACTTCTTCTGTGATCAGGGGATTGCCACCTATATGGTAGCTAGGGGTAACCTTGTTTTTCCCGAAGGGTATGTCTATGCATTTCTTGGCATTTAACTTTAGGCCATGACTCTGGCACCAGTTATCCGTTTCTGTGAGACCCTTCTGAAGGATATCTGTGTCAGATGTGTTTTCGACTACGGCGCCCAGTTTGCAGTCATCTGCAAACTTTGTCAGCAATAACCCTCCTGTGTTTGCTTGTACTTCAGAAAAGTAGATGCCAAACAAGAGTGGGCCCAGGACTGAGCCCTGTGGGACACCACTTGTGACAAGCTTTGAGTCTGACATGGCGCCAGCAACTCTGACCCTGTGGGTTCTGTCACTCAGCCAGTTTGCAACCCATCTTGTAATGTATGGGTTTACATTTAAGTTGATGAGTTTTTCAATGATACCCGAGTGGGGTATTGTATCGAAAGCCTTCGCCAGGTCTAGGTAGGCTGTATGGACTGCCTTCCCCTCGTCAATGGCCTTGGTGACTGTTTCGAAAAAGTCAACCAAGTTTAAAAGGCATGATCTGCCCTTGACAAAGCCAAACTGGGTTGGGTCCAAAGTCTGCAAATTCCCTATGTCTTTATTTATGAGATCCATTATGATCCTCTCCATGGCTTTGCAGATAAGGCTTGTCAAGCTAATGGGACGGTAATTTCAAGGGTCGGTGGAGGCACCGCCTTTGTGGAGTGGGACCACAGTCGCTGTGTGCCACTCCCTGGGTACGTATCCGGAGGTGAGACTAAGATTAAACAGCTGTCCTAACTGTGGGTTTAATTCCTCGTTGAGTTCATGGAGCACACAGCCGGGGACACCATCAGGTCCCATGGATGCTGTGTTCTTTGCCTTGGAGAGAGCAGTTCTCACCTGGGCGTTAGAGATGTTTGGGGCTACAATCATTTGGTATGGATATCCCTCCCTTAGGGGAAGAAGTTTGCACTGAACCTGTCAGCCAGTATGTTGGCAATGTCTGTAGGATCAGTAATCTTCACATCATTTTGAACTAATTCTGAGCATATCTGGGAGTTTCCTCCTAGGTTTCTGACATAGCTAAAGAATGCCTTATGGTTGTCTTTAGAGTCCTTAGCTATTTTTTTCTCAAAATTAGCTTTGGATGATTTTATGAGAGCTCTTAGCTTTTTACTTATAGTGATCAGCGGTGTCTTACCTTTTAAGGATTTTGCTCTATCTTGTAGTAGCTTTCTCCTTTTGTTGTAGAGTTTGTTTATGGCTGGGGTCCACCAGACTGGACACTTGCCTTTGGTACAAAGAGTCTTTGTTTTGCTTGGGATTGCCTGATCCATGCAGCCCTGCAGGTGCTGGTAGAAGACATTTGTAAGTGATTCAGCGGTTTGAATAATGTTTACCACCGGCTCGGGGGCCTTAAAGGAGACCACACTAGTCTTTAGAAGTGTGAAGTCGGCTTTCGAGAAGTTCTTTACTGTGGTCTTTTTTATTTCGGGTGGGGGCGGGATGAGGACCTCCAGCGAGATTAGTTTGTGATCTGATCTCACCAGTGAGGGGTATACTTCCAGTGTTGAACATTGTGCTCCCATGTTCGTGATGATGAGATCAAGTATGTTTTCTCCTCTTGTGGGGATGGTGACTAGTTGTTCCATGGCATTTGAGTTTATGAATTCCAGGAACTTTTGGGCTAGAGTGTTTGGGCTTGAGTAGTGTTCCCAGTCTATATTAGGGTAGTTGAAGTCGCCTAGTATGATGGTGTTCGGAGATACATTTATCCCCTCCAGTGTTTTCAGGAAGGCCATGTGAGGTTCCTGAGTTTGCGAGGGTGGCCTGTAACATGCTACAAATTGCAGAGTAGTCTTGCCTATGGTTAATTGCACCTGGATGGTTTCCGATGCATTGTGCGTTGCCACCAATCTTGAGGTGTGGGTGTCCTTGATGAATATGGATACCCCCCCCTCCTTTCTTGGTATAGTCCGGATTTTGGGGCCGGAACGCATGATATGAGGTAAAACCTGATAGTGCTGGGGTGCTCTCAGGAGCCTTGAACCAGGTTTCTGTCACAGCACAGACATCGATGTTCTCCATACTGAGAAGGGCCTCGAGTGCGTGCATCTTGAGGTTGAGACTTCTGGCATTGAGCAGCATTACCCTTAGTTTTTTTTCTTTGTTGTGTTCTAGGGTTGTAGGTTTAGAATTTGAGCCTTGCCTAAAAAAGGCACTATGGGGGTGGCAAGAGCCTTTGCCAAAATCCGGAATCCCAGGGGTGACAGGTGCAAGCCGTCCCTTGCGAAGCAGCGTGGCTTGTCCAGCATGTCATCCCAAGCAGACAGACATTGGATCCCCTTTGAATGACACCAGAGTTTAAGCCAATTGTTAAAGCTGATCATCTTATCTCTGTATTGTGGCATCATTCTTGGTGAAGGTAGGATACTGCTCAAGGTCAGGGTCATACCTGCTTGGGCTACATAATCAGAGAGCTCCTCTATGTCTCTTTTCATGTAGTCCAAGGACTTCTTTATCAAAAGAGCAGAAAAGTATTTGCTTTCTGTTGAAATCATTGCTGCCTACTGATTTATATAGTTTAAGTGCTGTTTCATTTAGTTTTACTGTGCTATTTAACTATGTGGTTGAAAAACTGTTTTCTTATGTTTATATAGTTACTTGGCTGTTAATACATTGCTAAAGCCTTTCTAGTATCTAATGTATTGTTTTCCTCTGGTTTTCTTTAAGTTTGCTGCTGCTTTATAACTTTTCCAGCCAGTTTTGGTCCAGTGTTGGCTTCCAAAAATTGTTGTGGTAGTTCTGTGACAAAGAATAACATTTGCATATTCTGGAAGAAGGCAGCATTGACTGAATTTCTGGCTAACTTTCTGTCAGTGCTTGTTTTCTCTGTGGGGATAAACAGCAGTAAGAACAGCCTGCTTACTCCCTTAATTTAAAGACTTCAGTTGGCTGCACGCTCATCACATGTTCTGAAATAACTAAAGTTGGTGTTATGAGCCAATTCCTTATCTAAAGAGCAGAAAAGTACTTGTTTTGTGTTCCACTTATACCCATCCAGTGATTTATACAGTTTGAATGTTATTTTATTCTGTTTTACTCAACTTTTTGCTGGTTGGTTAAAAAATGGCCTGTTGTGCTTATACAGTCTCCTGTCTGTTACTGCATTGCTGAAGTGTTTATAGTATCTGACTTAGTGTTTCCTCTGTTTTTTCTTAAGTTTGCTATTGTTTTATATTTTCCAGCTATTGGCCAAGTGTTAGCTTCTAAGAACTATTGGTACTAATTCTGTGGAAGAGAATTAAATTGCTTCTGTATTCTGGAAGTAGGTAATATTGCCTGAATTACTAGTAAATTTTCTATTGTCTCTTTTGTTTTATCTGCAGAGGTAAACAGTACAGTGCTGACTACCAGTCTGTAAAGCAGCATGCAATGCTGTACTAGATATATCTAGACTCTTTGTGTGAGAAATGCTCTACAAATGAATCTAGTCATCCTCATACTCACTAGATACGAGACTGTAACTATATTCTTGTACCGTCCAGTAACTCAATTCATGCCCAATAATATCTGATAAAACCGGGAACTAATCTTATTCATCTTATCTTTATTACTCCCCTCCCATTACACTATGGGTTGGGTCCAAAGTCTGCAAATTCCCTATGTCTTTATTTATGAGATCCATTATGATCCTCTCCATGGCTTTGCAGATAAGGCTTGTCAAGCTAATGGGACGGTAATTTCCAGGGTCGGTGGAGGCACCGCCTTTGTGGAGTGGGACCACAGTCGCTGTGCGCCACTCCCTGGGTACATATCCGGAGGTGAGACTAAGATTAAACAGCTGTCCTAACTGTGGGTTTAATTCCTCGTTGAGTTCGTGGAGCACACAGCCGGGGACACCATCAGGTCCCATGGATGCTGTGTTCTTTGCCTTTGAGACAGCAGTTCTCACCTGGGCGTTAGAGATGTTTGGGGGCTACAATCATTTGGTATAGATATCTCTCCTTTAGGGGAGGGAAGAAGTTTGCACTGAACCTGTCAGCCAGTATGTTGGCAATGTCTGTAGGATCAGTAATCTTCACATCATTTTGAACTAATTCTGAGCATATCTGGGAGTTTCCTCCTAGGTTTCTGACATAGCTAAAGAATGCCTTATGGTTGTCTTTAGAGTCCTTAGCTATTTTTTTCTCAAAATTAGCTTTGGATGATTTTATGAGAGCTCTTAGCTTTTTACTTATAGTGATCAGCGGTGTCTTACCTTTTAAGGATTTTGCTCTATCTTGTAGTAGCTTTCTCCTTTTGTTGTAGAGTTTGTTTATGGCTGGGGTCCACCAGACTGGACGCTTGCCTTTGGTACAAAGAGTCTTTGTTTTGCTTGGGATTGCCTGATCCATGCAGCCCTGCAGGTGCTGGTAGAAGATATTTGTAAGTGATTCAGCGGTTTGAATAATGTTTACCGCCGGCTCGGGGGCCTTAAAGGAGACCACACTAGCCTTTAGAAGTGTGAAGTCGGCTTTCGAGAAGTTCTTTACTGTGGTCTTTTTTATTTCGGGTGAGGGCGGGATGAGGACCTCCAGCGAGATTAGTTTGTGATCTGATCTCACCAGTGAGGGGTATACTTCCAGTGTTGAACATTGTGCTCCCATGTTCGTGATGATGAGATCAAGTATGTTTTCTCCTCTTGTGGGGATGGTGACTAGTTGTTCCATGGCATTTGAGTTTATGAATTCCAGGAACTTTTGGGCTAGAGTGTTTGGGCTTGAGTAGTGTTCCCAGTCTATATTAGGGTAGTTGAAGTCGCCTAGTATGATGGTGTTCGGAGATACATTTATCCCCTCCAGTGTTTTCAGGAAGGCCATGTGAGGTTCCTGAGTTTGCGAGGGTGGCCTGTAACATGCTACAAATTGCAGAGTAGTCTTGCCTATGGTTAATTGCACCTGGATGGTTTCCGATGCATTGTGCATTGCCACCAATCTTGAGGTGTGGGTGTCCTTGATGAATATGGATACCCCCCCCTCCTTTCTTGGTATAGTCCGGATTTTGGGGCGGACGCATGATATGAGGTAAAACCTGATAGTGCTGGGGTGCTCTCAGGAGCCTTGAACCAGGTTTCTGTCACAGCACAGACATCGATGTTCTCCATACTGAGAAGGGCCTCGAGTGCGTGCATCTTGAGGTTGAGACTTCTGGCATTGAGCAGCATTACCCTTAGTTTTTTTTCTTTGTTGTGTTCTAGGGTGGTAGGTTTAGAATTTGGGCCTTGCCTAAAAAGGCACTATGGGGGTGGCAAGAGCCTTTGCCAAAATCCGGAATCCCAGGGGTGACAGGTGCAAGCCGTCCCTTGCGAAGCAGCGTGGCTTGTCCAGCATGTCATCCCAGGCAGACAGACATTGGATCCCCTTTGAATGACACCAGAGTTTAAGCCAATTGTTAAAGCTGATCATCTTATCTCTGTATTGTGGCATCATTCTTGGTGAAGGTAGGATACTGCTCAAGGTCAGGGTCATACCTGCTTGGGCTACATAATCAGAGAGCTCCTCTATGTCTCTTTTCATGTAGTCCAAGGACTTCTTTATCAAAAGAGCAGAAAAGTATTTGCTTTCTGTTGAAATCATTGCTGCCTACTGATTTATATAGTTTAAGTGCTGTTTCATTTAGTTTTACTGTGCTATTTAACTATGTGGTTGAAAAACTGTTTTCTTATGTTTATATAGTTACTTGGCTGTTAATACATTGCTAAAGCCTTTCTAGTATCTAATGTATTGTTTTCCTCTGGTTTTCTTTAAGTTTGCTGCTGCTTTATAACTTTTCCAGCCAGTTTTTGGTCCAGTGTTGGCTTCCAAAAAATTGTTGTGGTAGTTCTGTGACAAAGAATAACATTTGCATATTCTGGAAGAAGGCAGCATTGACTGAATTTCTGGCTAACTTTCTGTCAGTGCTTGTTTTCTCTGTGGGGATAAACAGCAGTAAGAACAGCCTGCTTACTCCCTTAATTTAAAGACTTCAGTTGGCTGCACGCTCATCACATGTTCTGAAATAACTAAAGTTGGTGTTATGAGCCAATTCCTTATCTAAAGAGCAGAAAAGTACTTGTTTTGTGTTCCACTTATACTCATCCAGTGATTTATACAGTTTGAATGTTATTTTATTCTGTTTTACTCAACTTTTTGCTGGTTGGTTAAAAAATGGCCTGTTGTGCTTATACAGTCTCCTGTCTGTTACTGCATTGCTGAAGTGTTTATAGTATCTGACTTAGTGTTTCCTCTGTTTTTTCTTAAGTTTGCTATTGTTTTATATTTTCCAGCTATTGGCCAAGTGTTAGCTTCTAAGAACTATTGGTACTAATTCTGTGGAAGAGAATTAAATTGCTTCTGTATTCTGGAAGTAGGTAATATTGCCTGAATTACTAGTAAATTTTCTATTGTCTCTTTTGTTTTATCTGCAGAGGTAAACAGTACAGTGCTGACTACCAGTCTGTAAAGCTCCATGCAATGCTGTACTAGATAGATCTAGACTCTTTGTGTGAGAAATGCTCTACAAATGAATCTAGTCATCCTCATACTCACTAGATAAGAGACTGTAACTATATTCTTGTACCGTCCAGTAACTCAATTCATGCCCAATAATATCTGATAAAACCGGGAACTAATCTTATTCATCTTATCTTTATTACTCCCCTCCCATTACACTATGAATATCAGACATTTTTAAATAAAGTCTTAATTCACATTTCCCATAATATTACTTATCCTTTTTTACACTACAGATACAAGCCACCTATTTAATAAATCCCTAAGCCACATTCCTTTAACATTGGAGAAATATTATCTTCATTGAATTACTAATTACTTAAACTCTCTCTCAAAATCAAATAATATTAAGTGATTTTACTCTGTTCTTGGACTACAGTGAAAGGTCAGCCAGCGTGTTCATCCTCGGTTGCTAGACTCATAGCACCTGGTATACTCAGGCAGTGTAACGACTGTCTAATGCTCAGAGAAAATGAATTATTGCTTAGCTCATTCCTATCTGTATGTGAAAGATGCAAGCACTTATCCAGATTAGAGGTCTCCCTCTCACAAACAAACACAGCTTGTGAGTAGCTCACACACACACACACACACACACACACACACACACACACACACACACACACACACACACACACACACACACCACCACTGCTGCATTCCATACAAATACAAAATAAACTCAGCAAAAGATGAGAGACAAAGTAAAAGGGGAGTAATTATACTAATTACTAGAGGGGCTCCAATGTCACTCAGCCGCGGTGGTGCAGCGGTAGCGTTGTCACCTCACAGCAAGAGGTTCTCCTGTTCGATTCTCGGCTGGAGCGCCTTCTGTGTGGAGTCTGCATGTCCTCCCCGCGGTCGAGTGGCGTTCGAAAGACATGTGTGAATGGGCGTGCCTTCGTTAAAGGTTGGGCGTCGGGCTGGCACCTCGGCACTGTAAAAATCTACTGCCAATCATTAGCAAACCGGAATTCTGCTGAGGTGCCCCTAACCAGGAAAAGCCGAAAGAAGAACAAACAAACTAGAGGGACTCCAACAGAGATAGATGAGAAAAATGATAAAAATGGTAGATTTGTGGTAGTAAGGGGCTATTAACAAGGGAGGAGGATTATAATGGCGTGTATTTATATTCCACTGAAAACTGATATTATGGAGCTTAGGAAAATTTGGGGAGAAATAATTAGCTTTCAGCAGGGACTATTATTTATAGGTGGAATTTGATATGTAATAGTGAGGATGTATCGGGGGTACCTAGAAGTAGGGTAGATATTTGAAGAAATCTATGAAAATATTTGGTATGGAAGATATGAATTCAGTAGAAGGAACTTAGACAGAGTTTACATATTATTCCCCAAGGTACAATAACTGGGTTAGACTAGATAGAAAGTATGTTTTACAGGAACATCTGCATTTAACTGAAAGCTTTGATGCACATCCAATATCTGTTTCTGATCATGTACCAATAAAAACTAAAATAAAATGCAGGGTTATGAAGTACAAATAAGACATTGGCACTTTCCCACTCATGTGTTAAAAAGGTTCCCCTTCAGAAGCCTGAATGATCATAAGCTCGAAATTCATAAGCCCGAGACCAAAGGCCTGAAAACTCAAAAGCCTGAAAACACACAAAATACACATACTGACTTTAATGTGGCTTCGCTATTCTTAGCGCTGTGGTGGAAAGTAACGGGTTGGGTTCATGTAAGTGTGCGATTGTGTTTACGTTAGGGTTAGGGGCGGGTTAAGTGAGTTAGGGTTAGGGCGCAGGTTAGGCGTGTGTGCGATAGTGACAGACGTTATGGTTAGGGGCGGTTTAAGTGAGTTAGGGTTAGGGCACGGGTTAGGTGAGTGTGCGATCGTGATGGACTTAGGGTTAGGGTTTGGGTTAAGGTAAGTGGGTAGATAGTAGTGTCTTTGTACTGGCATATTAGCATTATTTGTATTCTGTGTGTTTTCAGGCTTTTGAGTTTTCAGGCTTTTGGTTTCAGGCTTATGAATTTTGAGCTTATGATCATTCGGGCTTCTGAAGGGGAACCGTTAAAAACAGAGGAATTTAAGGAATATGTACTGAAAATTATTTGAGAGTTATTAGGGAAGATAGAAATATCTTCAGAAATTAAGATTAGTAACTAGGATAAAATGAAAATGGAGTTCAAAATTAGGATCAAAATAAAACAGAAAGAGATATGGTTAAGAAGTAATAGAAATTACTTAGAGAAGCTGACAAAGGTTAAAGTACTGCAGAATAAGGTGACTGTCACAGAACAAGAGGAGGAGCAAATGCAGAGTGTTAAAGAGAAGATAAGGGAGTATCTGGCTAATAAACATGAGTTTAGAAAGCTTGGAGTCAAGCAACTCCAAAGCACAAAAACTTTTAGCACAACAACTTAGGCAACACAACATTGAAAGGGTTGCCACTAAACTTAGGGAATCCATACCAATAATAAATAAATAAATAACCAGAGATCCTGTAGAGGTTTTAAAGATATTCCAAAAAGTTTATGAAAATTTGTATAAAGCAGTGAAATGTAGAAATCAAGAAAGAGTACAAACAGAAATATTTATGTAAGACTTAATTATGCCAAGGTTATAGGTAGACAAGGCTCAACAACTTGTTGTTGTTTGTCTTTCGGCTTTTCCCGGTTAGGTGTCGCCACAGTGGAACTCCGGTCCGCTATTGATTGGCAGTTGTTTTTTATGGTGTCGAGTTGCCAGCCTGACGCCCAACCTTCAATGAAGGCACGCCCATTCAATGCATGTCTTTCGAACACCCACTCGACCGCGGGGGAGGACATGCAGACTCCACACAGAAGGCACTCCCAACCCAAGCTGAGAATCGAACGGGAGAACCTCTTGCTGTGAGGCAACAATACCACCGCTGTGCCACCGCGGAAGTACAGACAATGCTCAACAACTTATAGCTAAAATAGGAGGTAATGAGATAAAAACAGTGATGCATATTCAATCTTCAGGAAAGTCTCTAGGAACAGATGATATTCTGTGGAAGTTTGGAAATTAGGAGGGAAGAAAGTGATAAAGATCTGAAAGATTTTGTTTAACAGTATTTTAAAAGGAGGGGGAAGCATCTTAGAAGAAAGCTGTGGTGGCTATGTTACTTAAAGATGGCAAAGACCCTTCAGACCCTTCTTTATATAGACCCATTTCAATTTTAAACCATGATTATAAAGTGCTTATGCCTATCCTAGCTAAAAGAATGGCAAAGATACTGCCGACAATGATTAAATTGGATCAGTGTGGTTTTGTGGAGAGGAGGGAGGCAAACATTTGGCAACATTAATAAAAGAATAATGACCCAGAGAGGGAAACAGAATGTAAGAAAATACCTCAATAGTTGGTGGGTCTTGATGCAGAGGAAGCATTTGATAGAGTAAGCTGGGATTTTATGAGTATGGCATTGGAAGCATTTGCATTCCCTAATGCAATAATAAGGTTAATTAGAAGGATATATGAAGGATTGGATGCAAGAATTAAAGTGAGATACAAGCAGTGAAAATGTTTCAGTCCCTTTAGTCTTGTATATTGTATACAAGTCAACCATACTTTTATCAACTCAAGGGAAAATTGCGGACAAAAATTAATAAAGAATTAAAGGAATTTATCTGGGAGGGAAAGACGGCAAGAGTTAAGTTGATCCTTCCAGCAGAACAAGGTGGTTTAGGCTGACCTGATTTTAAGGGATATTTTAGAGCTACATAGTCAAGGCACATATACATACATGCAGATGGTTACAATTCAAAATGGAAAGGGATGATGATGAACAAGGGGGGAGTTCAAGAAATAGAGGCAGAGTGGGATTTTGGATTCAGATCTTTAAGGAGAATAATAACAACCATACAGAATATAATATTCATAAAGTAGCAGAACATATTTTAAGAATTAAGCCAATATGAAACTGGAGGAAGGAGATTTTTGCCAGTAGGGATGACTCCAAGTAGGGGTACAGAAAATAGGCAAGAGGGGTTGGAATTTACTGGAGAAACCTGGCAAAGGAACTAAGATATTGGAAGACATTAACTCAAACAGGAAAGGTAATACAATAGGATGAGGCCAGGAAGAAATGTGGATTGCAGGCTAGAGACTGCCTTCACTACCAGGGCTTGATCTGAGAGTACAGGTAAAGAGAAAGGGATAGGGGCATTTTCAGGGAAAGACCTGCTCTTGTATCTAGAACAGAAGCAGCTGTTAAAAAGGATAATTGGCAGGGCGTATAACATACTGCATGATGACTATAAGAATCAATCAGGGGATAATTAGAAAAAATGGGAAGAGAGACTGAAAAAATAATTTATTAGAAAAGAGTGGGAAGACATATGTATGGTTACCAAGTATGCAACTAAGTCCAAAAGGTTTAGGATCTTTGCTTGGAAGTGTTTGTATATTTATTCTTATACCCCAAGCAGACATCAATTAATTTTTCCTCAGGTAAATAGCAAACATTGGTGGTGTGATGGAGAAGAAAGAGGTAAATGGAAACACGTGTTTTGGGAGTGTAATGAGTTGGCAGATTTTAAAAATTCCTTACAGAGTACTTTATCAGAAATACTGGGTGATCAAATGACTGTCAGTAAGGAAATTATTCTTTTGATCTGGGATAAAGGTTCTTAACTGCCCAGACACAATAAAGCCTTATTAAGTTTAATTCTGCTGGCTGCCAAAAAGCAATTACTGGAAAATGGAAATCAAAGTCTACACCAACCGTATTTGAGGTATTGAATATTATAAAAAGATAAAAGAGCTGGAAGAGATATCTTTAGAAAAGGGAAAGAGTAATTACATAGAAGTAAATGGAAATTGTGGGAACAATACATGCAGAATAATATTCAGGAGGAGGAGTTAGGTTTAAGAGAAGGCAAGAATTCA
Organism: Protopterus annectens; assembly: GCF_019279795.1. Classification (NCBI taxonomy): domain Eukaryota; kingdom Metazoa; phylum Chordata; order Ceratodontiformes; family Protopteridae; genus Protopterus; species Protopterus annectens. The sequence goes on from NC_056741.1 coordinate 539,594,074, forward strand.
GCAATTTTTTTATGTTGTTGGACTGATGATAGCACAGAAAATATGTCATATATATTGTATTTAAATGGAAATGTGTTAAAATGGCTGGTTTTCTTTTCTGTTAATATGTTTGCCGGGTCTATATTCGACCCACGAAAAACCTTTATAGCGAATGGCTCTTTGCCAAACGCTACCTGTCAAAATTTTACTCAATTGAATGGCCATTTCAGCAAATGTTTTCCTAGGAGAAAAAAATGCTTGACCAGCGTAAAACTTCACAACATTTTATACCATCCAAAGTGGGGGGGGGTCTTGCCCTCACACCCCCAACTAAATATACCAACTCTGAGATCTTACTAGAGTGAGGAAAAGGGCAAATTCCCAGTGATGACCAAGTGTTTTTTCCCCTAGGAAAAAATTCACTGAAATGACCGTTAGATGGAGCAAAATTTTGACAGTTAGCATTCGGCAAAGAGCCATTCACTGAAAAGGTTTTTCGCTGATCTAAAACAGACCCATGTTTGCCTATGTCTTAAGTGATAATTTAATAAAGTTGTTTAAAAAAATAAAAGTAAACTGTCATAAGTTGCTGCCATTACAATGCTCCTGCTTAACCTTCCAAAATGTAGTAAATCTATGAATCAGTGTAGATCAAACACTACCATTAGCACAGTAAAGAGTCACCAGGTAAATTAACAATTCCAACCTAGTGCACCTAGACATGCTTCTGACAAAAGAGTACTAGTGACTGGTGTCTCTATTGTAATTCACACTGACTCATCTGTCATGAAGATGAACTTTTAGTGAGTTGCCTTTCAGGACCTAAGATCTCCAATATATTAAGGTCCCTAAAAACCATTAAGCTAAACAACTTTATAATATGGTACTGGTCTGCATGGGTGTGAGCTACCTGGTGCTTAACACCCTGAGGGATATGCAGAGAGACATGACAGAAGTCTCCATGCATATCACAAATGCAGGTAAGACCCTGGTTTTAAGAGGAATCCTTCTTTTCCTTGAATGATGCCAAAATACAGGGAAAGATAACTGGCTTCAACAGCTGGATGCATTACTGATGTCAATCTAGGGGGATCCAGTATATGTCAACATGGGAAGAGATGCTAGATAGTCATTCGTGCTTTGCACCTATCATTACAGGGTTTTTGCAAACTGGCTAAAGTCTTTAATGCCTCTAAAATGCCTTATAGGTAGAGTCTAGCTAATGGATCTTCCAAATGAACAAAAGAAACAAAAGAAGCAAATCAAACGCCAAACCACATCAAGGTGACTCTACTCAATGCCAGGAGTATGAATAACAAATTACCTGATCTTGATTTCTTGATGCATTTGGAGCACATATGTGTGTGTGTGTGTGTGTGTGTGTGTGTGTGTGTGTGTGTGTGTGTGTGTGTGTGTGTGTGTGTGTGTGTGTGTGTGTGTGTGTGTGTGTGTGTGTGTGTGTGTGTGTGTGTGTGTGTGTGTGTGTGTGTGTGTCTGTGTGTGTGTGTTATCACAGAAACCTGGTTTAAAAGCAATGAAAGCAATCCCTCCATGAAAGAGTTTTGCTCCAACCATGCCTTTCAGCCCAGTGGTACCTGCGGTGGAGTACCCATATTTGTTTAAGACCACAGCACTTCTAGACAGGAAAGTAGAGACCCAAAACCTAAACTGATTGAGATCCAAACCATACAAAATAGGATCAACTATCAGATCATAGTGTGTTAAAGGACCACCTTTATGCTCCCTAAAAAAAATCATGTTAGGTTCCTAAACACAATGAATGGATGAATTTCAAATCAATAAGAATTCCATTATCCTAAGAGACTAAGTACCCAATGATAAACTGGGAAACCTCTACCTCGTGTGGGTTACACCACAAAATTCCTTGATTTCAGAAACAAAAACTTCCTTAACCAAAATAACCACAAGAGGACAAAACATTCTTTACCTGCAACTTACTAGCATGGCATCAATCTATCCTAAGTAGGGCATATAAAATATTGCATGATAACTATAGGAATCAATCAGAGTAGGTTAGAAAGAATTGGGAAGAGAGACCGGATAAGTGATTTATAAAGAAACAATGAGAGAATATATATATATATATATATATATATATATATATATATATATATATATATATATATACATATATATATATATATATATATATATATGGGTCTACTACCGTAGATCGAAATTACACTATTTCGAAATACGATAGCAGTGTCCCACTAACGCGAAAGTGCACTTCAACAAAAGTGCACTTTCGCAAAAGTCACTAGAACAACCGAAGGGTTAGGGCTTGGTTAATGGATAGTGGATAGCTAGTAGGGCTATCCACTATCCTTAACCCAAGCCCTAACCCTAAGGTCCGTGACTACCGCACCACAGTGCAAGAAATTGTATTTCCTCCACTGAGCAGTAGTTACGGACCTATTTCCTGTACTGTGGTGCAGTAGTCATGACCTTAGGGTTAGGGCTTGGGTTAAGGATAGTGGATAGCCCTACTAGCTATCCACAATCCTTAACCCAAGCCCTAACCCTAAGGTCCGTCATTACCTCACCACAGTGCAGGAAATGTCCCGTTCGACTTAGTGACTTTCGCGAAAGTGCACATTTGTTGAAGTGCATATATATATATATATATATATATATATATATATATATATATGGCTTCCAAATATGCAACAAATTCTACAAGATTTCGGATATTTGCTTGGAAGTGTTTACATAGGCATTTTTATACTCCAAGCAGATGCCAAAGAATTTTTCCTCAGGTAGATTGCAAAAGTTGGAGGTGCAATACAGAACAAATAGGTAACTGGGAACATATTTTTGGGAGTGTAATGAGTCGGCAGACTTTAAAAATTCCCTGCAGATTAATCTGTCAGAAACACTGTGTGAGCAAATTGGTGTAACTAAGGAAATGGGATTTTGAGCTGTGATACAGAATTGGAATTGCCTGGACATAGTAAGGTCTTGTTGAATTTAACTATGTTGACTGCCAGAAAAGCAATTATGAGAAAAAAGTCTAAAAACCAACCATACTAGGGGTAGTGAGTATAGTAAGAGGGAGAAACAAACTGGAAGAGGGATCTTCAGAAGAAGGTTCGAGTAAAAATGAAGTAGAAAAAATGGGAATTTTGTGAACAATACATGCAGAATAATGTTTGGAGGAGGAATAAGGGTTAAGGAAAGGCAAGGATTGACTGAGCTATGTAATGCTTGATTGAAAATGACTGTATAGGAGATATGCAATGTATACCTTTTGCAACTGAAAATATGCCAGTATGGCTTGTTCTCATTTATATCAATGTGATCGCCAATGTCATAAGTGATAATTCAATAAAGATATTTCTTGTTTAAAAAAATATCAATTATCCCACTAATATTCCCTTCTCAATTTAAATCTGATCACAAACTGGTAACCTTTTCCTTTAAAATCTCCAAATACTTAAATGCAGATATCACAATGTTCGAAGAATTCAAATGTGCATCATTCCATGATGAAGTCTTTAAATTCAAGTTTAACTGTATTACCCAAGATATAGACACAGCAAGTAATTATGCAAACAAACTCTATGAGCACCTGGACAAATGCATTGACCTGGCAGTCCCTATCAGATCCAAACCAAATGGTAAAATTAAAAGTTAACCAACCTGATGATCCACACGTATAAAATAAGAAATACAATAAAAGAAAAAAAGCTTCTTAAACTATATAGCAAAACAAACAAACAAATAAATTAATTCAAATCAAGTTTAACATTAAAAACCTAATGAAGAAACTAAAAACACTATCAGGAAAATAAAGGCATCCCATGAACTTAGAGTAGCACCAGAAGTTGAAGACAATTACAAATCCTTTAGTTGTGTGAGGAAACTAAATAACACCCAGTTTATCCAAAATGATTCAATCTCTTCAGATCCAATAGATATAGCCAACATACTAGCAAACAAATTCAGTGCAAATTTCATTCTCAAAACAACTACATAAAGCCCACATCCACTGAATCTTAACCCTCCGCCAATCATAACCAAAGAAAACCTGTTTAAGGTACTCTCCAAAACACAAAATATGCCACCCATGGGGCTTAATAATATATTCAGTTGCCTAATAAACAGCTCAAGACACACTAGTGGACACACTCCTACACTACAGCTACCCAACCTGAGCTAAGCCACTGGTTTTGTACTTAAGGTATGGCACACATCTGTTGCATTGCCACTTCACAAAGATGACACACCACTGACCTTGGAACTATAATTAGCTTGATTAGTCTCATCTGGAAAGCCATGGAACATATCATAAATGACCTAAATAACTATGATATCAAAAATCGTATGAGGCTTGATCCCCCCCCCCCCCCCATCAGCAGTACAGCTTTGCTAAAGGTAAATCATGTCTAACAAATCTGGTTAACTTCTTTAGGAAAGTAGCACAGGTTATGAACAGTGGACATGCTGTCCAGACAGGATACCACAACCTGAGTAAGGCTTTAAGCACCATACTGTATGCTAACATGATTATCAAGATAAATGTGCTCCAACTGACCCCTACATATTTAGGTGGATAGCAAATTGGTAGAGAGATTGATGCAGTGAGGGTGGCAGTTAAGTCCCCAGTAAACATGAAGGCAACAAGTGGTATTCCTCAGGGCTCCCTGCTAGCACCTCTACTATTTGACATTTAAGTCCACAAGTCTCCAAATTACAAATGGGGATCTCTGCCTAACCAAGTTTGCAAACAACTGCAAACCTGGTGTCATCCTCAAGCTCCCTTCTGATATGCAGAAGATCCAAGTGGAACTCACATGTGTCAAAAACTGGTGCTCAAAAAATGGGCTAAATCTAAATGCTAAAAAGTGCAATATTGTCACATTCGGTAAACAATCACTTCATCCATTCCATCTTATACTAGTGTCAGCACCCCACTTTATAATGAAACTGTAGTGCAAGACTTTGGAACATGTTCCCTTGCCTTTCACCATCACCTTATAACAGAGGCTAGGAAATATTTTTACCTGGTGCAGCTGATTGCAAAAGGCATTTCATCTAGCTCCAAAGAATTTCTTACCTCTCTCTATTCTGTATTGATCAGACCTGTTATTGAATACAATGGCCTTTTGGAATGTATCTTACCAGACCTACCAAGTAACTGGAGTGTCCTACAAGATTACAGGCTTAAAAGACAAAAGCTAAGAGAGGTTGGAATCATTGTTTCCTTATTCAATGACCTACAGACTTTACAGGGACAATCAGTGGCATGCCTTTTGGGCTATTAGGGATCCAGTAGTCCAATACCTCATATACCTCCACAAAGTAAACAGTCCCACTTACATTAGAGCTAGGGATCTTAACTTGCTTCAGCATATAAAGAAATCTCTATAGAGAGAGAGATTTGTTGCACAACAATTACCCCTTCTCTAGAAAAAAACTTCCACTCCAAATTAAACAATGTGACACATATTCTTACTTCAGAAAGGAATTAGACAGCTGGACTGGTATCTACAAATATACAGCTGGTATAACTGGCCTTTTGATCCTTGAAAATGGAAGCATGGTCTAAGGGTGGGTGCTAGCAAAGCATAAATTTCGACTGGACCCAGTCGCCTTTCATTTTCTATAAATTCTGTGATACTATCCTGTAAAATATTTTAACAGCCCTCACTGCATTTAACACATAACTTGTACTTATGTACATTTCTTTTCAAATCCTCAGCGGCTCTCCATAAGGGACAGCTGACAGCAAATGCAGATGATAATGGCTAGTGCCGTACAATAAATTAAGAGTTGCTGATGGTTTTCTGTAAAGACCAGGTTCAAGCCTTCCATCTACATTGGTAGGATAAGGTTTAACTAATTTACTTCATCTTTCCCAATAAAATATAAAAAAACAACCAAAATATTTATTTATTATTAATCATGTGTCATACAAAACTGTCAAAAGACAATCTGATCCCATGGCACACAGAGATAAAGCCCTGATTGTACCCCAATAGCCCATATTTGACTATCGTTATGGGTGCTGGAGGTACCATAGGGGGGAAGATAGGAATGAGTGGGTGATGCCAGCTCACCCTTCCTGGGGTAAAGGCTGCCTATGCTAAGTGCTAGAAGAACCTAATGAGCTCTGCATTGTAAGTGGAATACCTCTTGGTCAGGAGAGTATGCATGAGTGGAAGCATATATGCACCTCCCAAAGACAGCTATCATGGAGCTCTCAAGGCTGCCTTGGGCTGATGTGGCTTAGAGCATATTCTTTGGCAGCACTATGACTCCACACCAGCATCCCTGATCTCCTCATCAGCTCTGGACATGGGTCTGGTTGAGCCTGAGGGAGACTAAGCTGGGCCTGCTAGTGTCAGTAAACAAGAAGAGGAGCTGGTGGCAGATAATTGTCTGCTGCTAGGTAGGATGTTTAGGGAAAATTTGTCAACAACATGGATATGCCCCCATCACATAAATATCAAGTAATCTATATAATAATAATAATAATAACAATAATAATAGTAATAACAACAATGGAAAGCATGCTTCTTGTAAAATAATGTTGATACATTTTCTCAATTAAAATACAAAGACTTCAATAAAATCATAAATGAAGGTACAAAGGAGTACCCATTACTAAATTGTTAATCTGGTGATACAGATCACAATCAAAAAGAAAACAAAAATTCTCTAGACTAAAACTAAGCGGTGCTAAAGTATATTCTGGCATAGAGGTACCATCCAAAAAGTAAAGTTTCATAATCATGTTGATGCAAAATGCTCGTATACAGACTATCAACATCTAAATAATACAATATGTATTGTTACCCCACATTTTGTCATGGATCTTACTTAAAAATGTTGAGGATCCTCAATTTTAGATTCTTTTGTGACCACACATTAAAGTAAATAATGATGAATCACAAAGGCAACATACGGTAGAAAACTATCATATAAAGAAGGCTTTTCCAGATTTTTGCACACTTCAAGTAAGCAACAAAATGTGGGAATTTTAAAATTCTTTACCATATTGTCCACCTTATTTTCATCAAGGTAGCATTTATTTTTATCTAGTGACTCCTGAAAATGCTTTGTCACGGATATCCATTGTAACCTTCCTATAAGCATCCATTTCAGAGAAATGGTTAGTACATCTAAAAACTATGAAAAATGCACCATCTTAAGACCAGGTGCTGAATTCCTAAAAGTGACTATGAAGTGTACACTTTGCTGTAATGTTTTCAGATTTGGAGACAGCCCCACAGCAGTTTTTTTGCATGAAGATGTTTATCATCCCCGTGGATATTACATGCTAATGAGGCAATCTGGAGGGCAGACATATGCTCATTTGGCATGTGCTATCCTTGATGAACTGCCTGGTAAGGCATTTATGCAGCTGAGCAATTGAAACACTGGCTGAGTAGCTCATCATGGCCACTCATGGTGTGATCGTAGTTGAGGTAAATTTTGGGGAGTTTAATGTAAGGTAGGGCTAGGGTGTGTGTGCATGTCATTGTATATGAGAGGTTGTATGTGTGACTGTGTGCCTGCCTGGGAAGTAGAAGTAGTGGGGGTTAGTGTAGGTGTAGATTAGGCATGTTTGTTTGCGCACATGTGTATGCGTGAGTATGTCCTTGAGTGCAATTGTGTGTGTGTGTGTGTGTGTGTGTGTGTGTGTGTGTGTGTGTGTGTGTGTGTGTGTGTGTGTGTGTGTGTGTGTGTGTCTGTGCATATGTGCGTGTGTTTGTTCGTGTGTGTGCGTATGTGTGCGTGTGTGTGTGTGTGTAGGAGTGTGTGGGAGTGTGTGTGCGTGTATGTATGTGTGTGCGTGCGTGTGCGTGTGCGTGTGTGTGTGTGTGTGTGTGTGTGTGTGTGTGTGTGTATGTGTGTGCGTGTGTGTGCATACTATTTCCCATCCACTCATCAAGATTTTTCTTGAAGAGTGCTAATGAGGAACTTTGCTTGACATAGATGGGTAGCTTGTTCCAGAGTATAGGAAGTCTCTGGGACAGGAATCAATCCCTCCAGCATGTCCTGTTTATTGTGGTGACAAAGTTTTGGTCCCTAGAGCTTGTAGCTCACAGGGATTGGGATTTCTTTAGGTGTAGCATGTCTAACAGCTCTAGGTTTAACATAGCTTTATATGTTAGGCAGAGATCTCCTCGGAGTAGGCGATATGCTACAGAGTAAAGCTAGAGTTTTTTGAGACGGTCAGTGTAGGGCATATGTTTGAGGCCAGTAATCCTCTTTGTGAGGTACTTCTGTGGCCTTTCCAGCTACTACAGATGTCTTGTGAGGTACATTCCAAAAGGGGCGTTATACTCTATAATGGGTCTAATGAATGCCGAGTAGAGGGGAACAATGACCTCTTTTTTCCTGGATGAGAACCCTTTTGTGATGAGGTGTGCCACATAGAAGGATTTCCTGACTATTGTGGCGATGTGATCATCAAAGGAGAGACTACTGTCCACCTGGGTCCCAAGGTCCCTTATCACACATTCGGCATTAAGTAGACTGCTGTTTATGTGGTAGTTCATGGGTACAGAGTTTTTACCAAAGGGGATAACAATGCACTTTTTTGCATTGAGCTTGAGGCCATGCCTCTGACACCAGGCATCTGTCTCAGTGAGGCCCTTCTGTAGGATGTCCACATCATTTGGGGACTCAACTATGGCTCCTAGTTTGCAGTTATCTGCAAACTTTGTTAGCCAGAGCTCTTCTGTGTTAGTCTGTACTTGAGAGAAGTAGATACCAAACAGGAGGGTCCCAGGACTGAACCCTGCAGTACTCGACATGTCACTGGTTTGGAGTCTGCAACTTTTACAGTGTGGGTTCTGTCAGTGAGCCAGTTGGCAACCCATCTTGTGATGTAGGGATTTATACCTAGTTTAGTGAGTTTAGCTATAATTCCACAATGGGGGATGGTGTCGAAAGCCTTGGTGAGGTCAAGATAGGCTGTGTGAACCACCTTACCCTCATCTACAGCTTTTGTGACTGCCTCAAAGAAGTTTATCAGGTTCAGAAGGCATGCTCTACCTTTCACAAACCCAAAATGGGTGGAGTCCAGAGTTTGGAGGTTACCAATGTCTTTGTTTATGAGTTCCATGAAGATACATTCCATGGCCTTGCAGACCAGGCTCATCAGGCTAATAGGGCGATAGTTCCTGGGATCAGTGGTGGCTCCCCCTTTGTGGAGTGGGATAACTGTTGCTGTGCACCATTCAGTGAGCACAAAGCCTGACGTGAGACTATGACTGAACATGGTGCCTAGGTGGGGAGCCAGTTCATTCTGAAGTTCATGTAAAATGCAGCCTGGGATGTTGTCTGGTCCCATGGATGCTGTGTTTTTGGTTTTAGAGAATGCAGCTTTTACCTGCATAGATGTGATTACATGGACTCTGCATGCTTCCTGTATAGATATGGGCCCTTTAGGGGGTGAGAGGGGGGTAAAGTTAGCACTGAACCTATCTGCCAGGATGTTGGCAATATCCGTTGGTTCTGTAATTTTCATGCCATTGTGCTGTAACTCCAAGCAGATATGGATGTTGCCATTGAGATTCTTGACATAGCTATAGAATGCTTTGTGGTTGCCTTAGAATCAGTGGTGATTTTGTTTTTGTAACTAGCTTTGGAGGATCTTATAAGGGATCTCAGCTTCTTACTGAGGCTGACCAGGGAGCTCCACCACTCATGAGATTTTACTCTCTTTTGCAACGGTTTCTTCCTTCTGTTGTAGAGTTTGTTTATAGCAGGGGACCACCAGATTGGCTTCCTTTTTTTTGGAGGCTAGTGTCCTGGTTCTCTTTGGGATAGTACGATCCATGCACTCGTGTAAGTGCTTATAGAGTGCATTTGTGTAGGATTCAGCGGTCGTAACAGTATTGTCCATCTGCATGGGTGTCAGGAAGTTTCCCACTTCTATCTTAAGAAGCATGGCTTTGGAGAAATATTTTGCCATGGTTTTCTTAATGGTGGGTGGGGGCGGGATGCGGATATGTAGGGTGATTAGCTTATGGTCGGATCTGACCAACGAGAAGTTGACTTCAGGTGTGGATCACCGGTCACTCATGTTGGTAATGACTAGGTCTAGGATATTGTTGCCCCTGGTGGGGGTATGGATAAGTTGATCCAGGGTATTGGAATTTATAAATTCCATAAAGCATTGAGCAAAGGAGTTGGTACATGAGTAGTTTCCCAGTTAATAGTTCTAACAAATACTCATTGACAGAGGTCAAATATCAATACAGTTGTGTTTGCCATCGTGTATACTTCAAGATAAAGTATTCTGATACCTTGTATGTAGCAGGGTTTTGGAATTATTAATGCTAATATAAACAAGCAATATTTGACACATAGAAGCGTAGTAGAAAGTAACTGGAGGTGCACTCGGTTGTAATGAGTTAATCTATATGGGTTATATCCTGCAATAGGATAAAACAGCCATCCAGCTTCCAAATCTTTAAGGCACCTTCCATGTTCCCAAACATTTAATCATCTCAAAATGAGCTAAGTAAAAGACAGGTTTGGGCACTTAGCCATTCAGAGCTTTCATGCCAGCTGAGAGAAGGAGACTAAGCCCTAAAAGCACACTGTGAAGAACAGCAAAAATTAACTGTCCACACCTTGGTATAAAATATACACCAAAAACAAGGGGAATGGAGGGAGGGAGGAAGGTAGTAGTAGTAGTGATCATTCGAGCATCTACTGTCATGTTACGTTTTACCACAACTGTACTATGCTGCAGTAACCTAAGCTATCGATCACTGCTGCAGTAGCCTGAGCTATATGGAGAGGTTTCTATAGCTTAGAACAACTGGGAGGTGGAAAAGGAAAGGAGCAGGAACTCCTAGAGAATGGTCCTAGCAAAGCCTGGCCTAGATGTGGAGGAAGAATCTAGCTTGTAATCCTTTGTAAAAGAATTTATAGAGGACAAAGTTCCTGCTTCTAGAATACTTCTAGATTCCAACCCCTTCCAAAAAAGCCATAGATGAAGCTATGGCCTTGATAGAGTGTGTTTTGACCCTGACAGGAATAGTTTTGTTCTGGTAGGAGAAACAAAAGGTAATAGCTTGAGGCAACCATTTAGAAATAGTCTGTTTTGACACAGGTTGTCTCTTCTTCTTACCTTCATAAGAAATGAACTACTGATCAGAAATTCTAAAAGATATTTTTCTGTCAAGGTATTTACCTTAGTTGTCTGTGGACATCCCAGATATGATGTATGCTTTCTCCCTCATATTTTGAGTTCATGGAAGAACACAGAGAGATGGATAGTTTGGCTTAAAGTAAACATGGATGCCATCATCATCATCATCAACCCCCTTTTTCCCATTTATTACATGGGGTTGAGTTGTTGCATCAACTGTTGCCATCTCTGTCTATTCAGTGCCACTCTCCTGTCTTCTTTGACACTCATGCCTGAGTGCTGCAGGTCTTCTCTCACACAATCTATCCATCTCTTTTCTGGATGCCCTCATTTCCTCTTGCTTTCATCCTGTCTCTCCCAAATCTTCTTCACTAGATATCTTCTACTTTCCTGCAAATCTGCCCAAACCACAATAATCTGTTCTCTTTTACCTTTTCTGCAATTGGAGCTACTTTGGCTTCTGCTGCTCTCATTCTTCATCTGCCCCACAGTGTGCATCCTACCACCAGTTTCATCCACTTCATCTCCATCAATTCTAGCTTCCTCAACTGCTCTGCCTTTACTGTGCAGGTTTCTGTACCACACAGTAGTACTAGTCACACCACTATTTTGTACACCTTCTTCTTTGGCATTCTTCTGTCATGTGTTACACCTAACACTCTGTACCGGTTGGCTGCAGCCCCTCTGATTTTAGCTTTGATCTCATTCAGACTTCCCTTTTCCTCCACCACCCCTCCAAGATAACCTAAGCTGTTAACCTGTTGCACTATTTTCCTTTCTATCTCAATTCTCAGCTTCTTCTGAACACCACAATTTGCTGCCATTACAACTATCTATTCTGTATTCAATTTCATCCTATGTCCCTTCAGTTTTTCATTCCATTCCTCTACCCTTTGCTAAAGTTTTTGCTCAGAGTCTACCTGTAATGCCACATTGTCTGCATACAGCAACTTTGTTGATCTGTCCCCTCTGACCTTTTTGCAAATAGAGTCCATCACCAGTATGAACAGTAGTGGGCCCAGAACTGAACCCTGCTGCACACCCACTCCGACTGGCAACCCCTCTGTGAGACCGAACACTGTTCGTACTTGAGTCATTGGGCCCTTGTACATAGCCTGCACTAATTGTATCAATGTTTCTGGGCCTTTGAACCACATCAGGTCTGCCCAAATCAGCTTTCTTGGGACCTTGTTGTGTCGATAAACTCAGATACCACTTTAGGCATAAAAGAAGAATTACTTCTCAAAGAAACCCTGTCTTTGTAGAAAATGAAATGAGATTGATCCACCATAAGAGACTGTAACTCAGATATACTCTTCTTTCAGTGGCCAGAACAATGAGAAAAATTGTTTTCCATGTTAAGAATCTCAGGTCAGCCAGATGAACTGGATGAAATGGAGCAAGTGTAGCTTCTCTAACACAAAATTAAGATCCCCAAGGAAGAACCACCACTTTTCTTGAAGGCCTTTTATGTAATACCCCTTTTAAAAACATTTTGGCATGAGAATGCCTTGAAAGAGGGGGAGCCATGGGTAAACATGTTGAAATGGCTGACAAATGAACTTCAAAGTAAGGCAGGCCATAGGAAAGCAGATCGCAAAAATATTGTAAAACCAGAGAAACACTAGCTCTAAATGGGTGCCAGCTGTGTTGTTGGCACCAAATAGAAAATCTTTTCCATTTGCTTATATTTGATTTTCTAAGAACAGGCTTTCTTTCCTCCATTAATACCTGATACATGGCATCAGTAAGCAGGTGCATAAAACGTATTAAGACCCTATCATCCAGGCAGTAAGTTGAAGTTGTTTTGAGTCAAGATATATCAAACACCTTTCTCCTTGTGTGAGTAAATTCAGGCAGTGAGGAAGCTTGTGATAATTGCCACTGGCCAATTCCAAAAGAAAGGAGAATTACTACTGTCTTGGTCAGAAGGGAGCCACCAAAATGATCTTGGTGGATTTCTGCTGAATCTTCAGAAGTAGGCTGGATATCAGTGGAAAAGACTAAAGGAACATTCGTGTCATGGAAAATAAAAGAAAAGGCATCTGTCTTCTAGGCCTTCTGGCATGGAGTCCTGGAGCAGAATGTTGCCTGCTCATTATTCAGAGAGGCGGCAAAAAGGTCTACTTGAAGAACTCCCACAGATGGAAAAATGTTGGATGACCCCCTGATCTAGTTTCCATTCCTGATATTCTGCCTTTGAACTACTCAGCTTGTCTGCCACACAGTTTTGCTCTTACAGAATGTAGGATGACTATAGAGTGAGATTGTGCTGTAAAGCTATATTCCATGCTAATATGGCTACTCTGCATAGGGGAAATATCTGGTTTCACCCTTGCTTGTTTAGGTACTACATCACTTTGGTATTGTCTGTAACACCTTGAAGTGGTCCTAGCGACCAAAGATGATTCAGCGAGTTGACTATCTTGTTAAGGGCAAGCATCTCCTTTATGACTATGTGCTTGTGTCTGTCTTTGCTGTCCCAGATACTGTGCACTTTCATCCCTCTTGACACTCCTCCGAAAGCAAAGTCCAAGGCATTTGCAGTGACTGGCTACTTTGGAGCAGGAGGGAAGAAGGAGATACCTCGGTTCATGGATATTTGATGTCTCCACCAAGTGAGGTCTCTTCTCAAAAATTTCAAAACTGGAATCTGAGAGATAATTGAGTGTTGGTGATGTTTTGGTGATGGCTCCAAAGAGACTTCAGATACCATTGTATCTTTCTCATATGAAGTCTTAACAGAGATATCATGCGCATCATAGATGCCATGAGACCAAGAATTCTGGGACATTCCCTCACAGTGACTAAAATCAGAGAAGAAACCAATAGCTCTAAATATAGATCTATTTTTCTCCTGTGGAAGAAAAGCTGTTTATGTTGAGGTGTCTAGTAGGCACCCCAGGAATGCAATTCTGTGTGATGGAGTCAAAAAGGACTTTTGAATGTTCTCTTGGAATCCAGCCTGTGTAGGAGATCTTTCACCCAATGACATATTCCTGACACTTTGAAAAGGATTCTGCAAGATAATCAAATCATGTTAATATGGAAAAATCTGGATACTCTGTGGCCTGTAATGGACTAGACACTTTGTGAACAATCTTGGAGCAATGGATAGCGTAAAGGTTACAGCAGAGAACTGATTATGTGATCCAGGCACATAAAACCTTAGCTAACACATGAAATGTGGAGGGAATAGGAATGTGATGCTAACCATACTTTAAATTTAGTGGAACAAAGCAAAGCAGGCAAATCCAAGTACTCAGGAACTGGAAATAATTCGTGAACGTATTTTAATAAAAACGTTTTCGCTCCTGATCAAAGTAGGAGCTTCTTCAGACAAACACAAATGAGCGCCAAGTCACTTTTTCAAAGAAACGTATCATGATGTCATATCCTTAGCAACAGCTAAATTGAAAACAATAAGCTTACATTTTGCAAAAGTGAACTAGTTAAAATAAAATACATACTTTAACATCATTACTCAGTCTCCCTTAAAAAAGTGTATATATATTTTAAGGACATTTCCAACAACGGAATTCTTGATTCCCCAGCCTATGAAAGTTCATCTGTAAATGAGACAACAGGTCAGTACAACAGAATTAAGGGATATTTTAGAGATCTGTTTATTGAAGGGAAGATTGACACTGACACGTTTAATTTCATCAACATCTCCTTCCCTAGAATCCCAACCATGTTTGGGATCCCTAAGATTCATAAAAACTTAGAGGACCCACCCATGCGGGCTCTAGTGGATGGGAGATGTTGTATTACTCATCCATGTGCTAAGGTGGTTGACCACATCTTAAGCAAATATCTTAAATTACTCCCTCAGATTTGTAAAGATTCGTGGTCCTTCTTAAGGTCTATTAACAACATTTTGTTCAGCCCTTCCTACAACTTTTTAACCATCGATGTGGTGGATTTATATACTTCCATACCACACCTAGAAGCTGTGGAATGGGTGGAACTTATGTTGGTTGACCTGGAGGCACCAAAAGAGGAGGTTGAGGTGGTCACCACTCTCCTCGACATTATTTTATCGTCCAATTTTTTCATCTTCAATAATCAGCATTACTTGCAGAAAAGGGGCATAGCCATGGGTTCGCCTTGTGGAGGTAGTGTGGCGAACCTTGTGGTTGCCTATTGGGAAAAGACCTTTTTGTTTGAACATCCACAATTTAAAGAGGCTTCCAAATTTTACACTCGATTCTTGGACGATGTATTTGTTCTTATCGAGGGGAACTTGGATACTGTTACCAACTTAATGAAGAACATGAATGAATCATGTACCTTTTTGACATTTACTCATCATTTCTCAACCAGTGAGACTGATTATTTAGATGTTAAACTTGTCAAAGATGTTCAAAACAACTGTTTCCTTTCTAGGATTTTTAGGAAGCATACTTACTGCAATGCTTTCCTACATTTCACCAGTAACCACCCTTGGAAACAAAAGAAGTCCATCTTCAAAGGCCAGTTAGTGAGAGCTACACGGATGTGTAGCACTCTTATGGACTTTGAAGAGGAGTGTGTTACTCTTAAAAATACGTTCCAAAATAGAGGATATCCAAGGGAATTATTAGATAACTTAATTGATGAGGTCACTTTCAAAAGAATTTCAGGGTTTTACCAACCATTATTACAGGGCTTTACTCGGTATAACCCCCAAATGACGGAGGACTTGGAAACAGTACCAAATAGTAATGAATCTGATAACCTTTTGGATGAATATAACATCACAGGCCAGGTTCCAGCGATTCCACCACATGACTTTAAGAGCAGTTTTGTTATCACACACAACAAACACATCTTTAGTATGTGTTCTATTGTTAAGAAAAACTGGGAGTTTATTGTAAATAATGCCCATTTACTTGAAATCTTGGGTGTTTCCCCCGGCTTTGTCTTCAAGAGGGGTAAAAACCTGAAAGAACTACTACAAACAGGAGACTTATACCCCGTCTTATCTAGGCAAACTGGAACATTCCACTGTGGGTTCTGTAATTGGTGTAGACTATTAAAAACAGGGAACTCTTTTATGATAAGAGGGGAAAAATATTACATCAGACACAAGATTTTTTGTGACTCTAGATCAATAATTTACATCGCATTTTGTAATTGTTGTTCGGCATTTTATGTTGGTAAAACGGACCGCAGATTGCGTGACCGTGTTTACCAGCACAACTATGCCATAAAAAATAAAAAGAATGACAACGCTCTTTCTAAACATGTCCTAGATCATGTGGGACATAGTTTCTCATTCATGGGGATTGATGTAGTGAAAGTTGGGGTCAGGGGGGGTCCTCAAACCCTTTTACTCGAATTAAAGGAGCTGGAATGGCAGCTATTATTAAATGCCTTTTCCCCACCTGGTCTTAATGAAACGTGTAATATTTCTGTCATTCTAAAATATAAAAGTTACCTCAGAAATTAGTACAGGGTGTTAGATTTAAAGGAACCTCCACTTTGTTTGCCACTTAAACAAACAAAAAGTCCCCGTTTGTGAACCATTTTGTATAAGGTCGATTAGGGACATATTTAATCCTTTAGCACTTTATGGTTACTGCTTGCACACGTATCCTGTTTGATCCCATGATATATATTTTTTTATATATAGAAATTTTTGAATATATATCTGGTGTATATTAGATAAGACCTTACTATGTTAGATGTTAGCTACCTTACTTGTTTTAATTAATTAATTTTTTAATTTTTAAACTTTTGGGGCATTTGTAATTTGAATTCTTGCCTGCCTTGTGTTCAGATAAATGTTTTTTACGTGGTATCAGGATTTTATAAGGCGTTCCGTTGTTGGAAATGTCCTTAAAATATATATATACTTTTTTAAGGGAGACTGAGTAATGATGTTAAAGTATGTATTTTATTTTAACTAGTTCACTTTTGCAAAATGTAAGTTTATTGTTTTCAATTTAGCTGTTGCTAAGGATATGACATCATGATACGTTTCTTTGAAAAAGTGACTTGGCGCTCATTTGTGTTTGTCTGAAGAAGCTCCTACTTTGATCAGGAGCGAAAACGTTTTTATTAAAATACGTTCACGAATTATTTCCAGTTCCTGAGTACTTGGATTTGCCTGCTTTGCTTTGTTCCACTATTGTTTTGTTTCTGTTGGCTTCCATACTTTAAATCTAAGGTTACCAAAAAAAAAAAAAGCATTTTGAACTTGAGCATTATCACATACTGGTTTAAAAAAGAAAGGTTCAGAATTGATCTCTAGGCATTTTCTTTCTTTGGCAACAAAAACATTTTGGAATAAAAAGCCTTTTCCCAATTTGGAAGAAGGAACTGTTTCTATTACCCCTGAGGCAGCATGTGCTATAGGACAGGAGAGAACAATGGGTTTGGTCTGGTGGATGTGGAATAATTCCCTGAAATATGGAAGAAATTCTTCCCATTGTCATCTGTATCCTTGCTGAATCAGCATCAGAACCAATCTGAAACAATCTGTTGCCAAAGAGTGAAATGGAGATTCAGTCTTTCAGGAAAAGATAAGGTACTGCAAGCATGGGAGAGGTAGACAAGGTCCCTTATATAGTCATTCTGCCTTATTCAACTGTCGTTTGCTCTGGGGGGGGGGGGTCCTGCTCTCTTTTTGGATCCTCCATGCAACTGTTTTTAAAATGCTTACCAGCATTCTGCTGAGATTGTTTGTTTCTTGCCAAAACTGGATGGAGATTCCTTGTATCAGCTTACCTCTCTCATCACATTTTTTATAACCTCTGCAGAAGAAGTCCAAAAACTAAATTCCTATCCAATGGAAAATTTAAAATACAATTTTTCCTTCTTCTTTGGGGTTCTGAGAACACAGCCAGGTAAACCTCCTCAACACAGTATATGTGGCAAAAGCCCTGGATGTAGTATCTACAGAGACATATATGTGCTTTAAATGAGTAATGACTTAAGAAATTGAAGAAACAAAACCACAGAAAGCAGATTTCTCCTCACAGGAATGAACCGCAGATAACATTCCTCATACTTTCTTAATAAATTCCAACATATGAGCTTGACAATTCAAAAATTCTAAAAATTAAAGTTACAGAATCATGCACTTTTTTCCCCAAACTTAATTGTTTTATCACCATTGTCAGAAGGGGATGGATTAGAATTAACAAAATGCCTGGCTGCCCCTGGATTAACTAAAGCTATAACTGCTGGGTCAGGTTTGGGATAAGTTTATACAATTTTGAAAGACTGAGGTACTTTGTACTATGCAGCAGGCTGGCTGTCAGGGAGACCACAGGCTATAACAAACACATCCAAAAAAATGAGCCAATGTTGCCGGATAAAAAAACTAAAATCAAAAGAAACAATCAAACAACTCCAAAGCAACGAAAGGAGTCAATCCACTGTCACAGCACTTTAAAGTACAATCTATTTATTGCAAAAAAAAAAAAAAAAAAACAGTTAAGCACTTTTGTCTCACAAAAGAAAATTCATTAGAACTGCTACAAACCAGCAACAGAACCACTTTTATAGACAGTTAAGTTCAATTGAGCAATTCCAATTAGCAATCAACTCTTGTTAAATAAAAACTATAGTACATTTAATTGATTAAAACTCACCAAAAATAACTTATATATAGTGTAATTAAATACATCCTAATAAAAATAACATATTAAAATGCT
The DNA here is from genome assembly GCF_019279795.1 of Protopterus annectens. Taxonomy (NCBI): domain Eukaryota; kingdom Metazoa; phylum Chordata; order Ceratodontiformes; family Protopteridae; genus Protopterus; species Protopterus annectens. Next base: position 539,612,839 of record NC_056741.1, read on the forward strand.
CATCACAAAAATATAAGTGCAAATAAAAAATAAATTGTTTTATTCTATAAACAATACACCATATGTAAACTGTATATTATATATACAGTATTTAATTTAAACTTCATAATAATATTTATAAAATACATTTCATATTTGGTACGAACCCATTGGGTACACAGAGGACAAAACCAAAAGTAAAACATGTTTAAAATAATTCTTAAATTCCTTAAAGTTTAGCAGCCCTTAGTTTCAATACTGGAAGGAGTGACACTTGGTCATTAACTCCTGGGAATGTTAGCATTCAACCTTAGCTGCCACCACAATTCATGATACTCAACCATTAGGGTGTCTGCAAAATGTCCCAGCTACAAACTAAAACAATATGAGTAACAAGGTTACACAGACAAAACAATCAGTAAAAACTAAAAGAAAAACTCAGGCAAGCTAGATTTTCCACTACATGATTCCCTCAGGACAAGACACTGTGTCTGTGGAAAGTCCTGCCCTCTGCCTCATAATTTCTAGTCCTTTATTGAACTTGGAGATAATTTGTGGTGGTGAGCAATTCACAGAATCTTCATTATTCATATCTGGTTTCTGGTTAGATATCTTGCTCTACTATTTAGTCCAAACCAGTCCCTGTAACTACCTGGTTTCTTCACATTAGTCAAAAGGGTATCCCAGTCTGCCCTTATCCCTTATGTGGCCAGCCTGCTTTCATTTGGTACTTTGAGAAAATGCAACAGCTGTCTCATTTTTACTGACAACCTACTATTGATATCCATCAATGACACAATCTGAGACAGAATCAAGTACTTATTCAAACTGGAGTATAATTTCTCATTGCAGTCCTCATTCTGTCAGCATCATGTACCATCTCCCTAACTTTTGCCGAGGTTATTAAGTAAGCTCCATCCAAGCCTCCTACACAATTGACTAAAAAATCTCAGCACCTATGACATACCACAACACACATGCCCACAACACTCACTCCTAAATATGATGCAAATGCCTCTACCAGGAGATATAACTTTGCCTGTATAACACAGAGGGATGAAGCCATGACTGCAAACCAGATGACCCAAGTTTGATTAGTGGCTCAGGGACTGGAAGAATCAGAAACGTCTGGTGGAAGAAGCATGACTTCTGCTGCTATGTCCATCGGGAGGGTAGTTCCTAGGCTATGGGATTTGTAACTGCAGCACTAACAGGGGTATACTACATGCCAAAAACAACCTGCAGCCAGGGGAGGCACGGGCATGACTACCAAAGTCAGTAATTGTAACCTTTGTGGGAAATATCAATAGAGGGTTGTCAGTAAAAGTGAGACAGTTGTTAGACTGTCTCAAAGTATCACCTTGGCAAAAGTTAGGGATATGGTGGTAAGATGCTGACCGAATGAGGACTGTACTTGAATCTGTCTCAGACTGCGTCATTCATGAATAGCAACAGTGGGTTGTTGACTAAAATTTGACAGTTGTTATACTGTCGCAAAGTACTAACTGAAAGCAGGCGAGCCACATAAAAGGGATAAAAGCAGACAGGAATATTATTCCAACACAAGGGCATAAGAGCTGCCTCCTGTGACAAACATGTTCATGTCACCACCTGGGGGAAGGGATAGGATCATACTACAATCTCCTCTCGTGGCTGCCTGTATGTGGCCATGACCTGGCTAGCTCTCATCTGATCAAGGAATTAATGGGATCCAGCTGTTCTCGCCCAACTGGGAATAAATGGGCACTTATCCAGTGGAGTGTGAATGGTCAGCCAGAGCAGCTGCTTAATGTATGACAGGCACAGGGAGAAAAGCATACAAAAATGTATCCTCCAGAAGTCATGAGGTTAAGAACCTGAGAACCTAAGGTCCACAGAATTTGCATCCACCCATGTTAATGTTATGGTTGTAGGTGACTCCATTGTTAGATGCACATATTCCATCCTCACCAAGCTGAACAAGAATGAATTCAGGATCCATGATGTAATGAGGACCCTTAGGTCCTTTCCTCCATCCTGGTAAATATGAATATGACCTATTTGTAGTTTATATTGGGTTAATGATCTTAAGTATTATACTCAAAATATGCAGAAGAACATAATGGAGCTTGTTGCACATGTGGTCATGATAATAAAGATATTGGACTTGATAAGTATCCTATTTATTTAGTTTACATTTTTTAAGATCAAAGTTCAACTGGGCATAAAAACCCCTTTTTGGTGAAGACTAGGGGGAAAACTCCAAAAACATTAGAATAGCTAAACAGTGCTAGCTACAACAGAAGTAATCAAAGGGGTTAAGGCTATAACATTACAGACTACAACTGATACAAGAGAAAAGGTGATTAATGCACTGAAGAGAGTAGAAATTGTAGTAAAACATTAACATTCAGACAGGAACTTAGCTAATGAGGCAGCAAAGCATATTCTAAGTGGAGTTATACATTTTTATACAATAGCTGTCGTGAGATTTATAGTACTTGGACAGGATGCTGCAAGATATGCAGCAACATCACACATGTATTTGATTAAGTGTGTTCACATATATGACTATTGGCTGTTGCCAACAAAAATACTCCAAAATAAATATTCAAGATAGGACACTTTGCTAGGCATATTAAAGGAGGTAGTAGGGAAATAAATATTAATAAGAGAAAAAGTGGGCAGTGCCATAGGTGGTGTTGTAGGAGCAGTGGTAGTGACATGACTTAGCATATAGATTAAGAGATGGATAAGAAGGAATAGATTGTGAGGGAAGAAATAGGATATAAGACATTCAGAGAGACATCACCATGAATGATGCCACAGTTCAAAAACAAAGTAATTGCCTTTTTTATCATTTGTTGACCGAGTTAGTCCCACTAGGCTAATGGCTACTTTTTAGGGGGGACCCAAGGTGGTATTTATACTATTTGGGGAAATTTGGCCAGGGTATTGGGGAACTTCCACTACTCTTTGCACCTGCTAGATGGTGACAGAGAATTCCTACAGCAGCAAGAAAGAGATCTAAGGGAAGCAGTAGCGTGGAACAGGAGAGAAAAGCTATGGAGAGTTTGGAGGTGGGAAATAGAGAATTTGGAGAAAATGTGTTCAATATGGAGCTTCAGAATGTAAATAAAGACTCTGCATTGTTTAGCTGTCTCAGTGGAGAAGGAAGTAAGAGAGTCTGTTGAAGGGGTATACATAACAGAACTGGCATCAAAGGACTTGCAGATGAGGTTATATTAAAAACAATCAAGCAGGATGATCCAGGTGGCACTTCTGCTTTTTCATGGGGTGAGATGACATATAACTTTCTCAAAAGTGCTGAAGATGGTAATGTGAAAAAGGAACCAGGTGATGCGGCAGTAGAGCCATTAGAACTTATGCAGCAGTGACAGAAAGTAAAAGAGGAAAGCAGCAATAAATTGAGAAGGTGTCTGGTTTTGTGGCAGCAAGATAATGCACTAACTAAAACTTATGCAGCAGTGACAGTAGCCAAAAAAAAGTAGAGCAGCAGCAAACTGTAAGTAAAACTGTTTTAAAAAGAAGCCCAGCTATAAGAATAAGAATAAAAAATGACACTGAAGTAGATATTATATATGGTGCAATGTGGTTAACTGTTCTGAGTTTTAAAGCTCACGAAATCTGGTCTTTTATACATACAGACAGAGACTTTTGTGACTTAACATTTCAAACTGATGGACAGATGATGAAATTTCTAAAACTGTGCAACAAACAGAAGGACATTTATCCATGGAACAATTATTTGTTTTCTGGCAGTAACTTAAATGTTAAAAAATGTTACTTTACAGTTAGGAACTGATGAACTGGAAGAAGACAATCTTAAAACATGCATGCAGGGTCGGTGTGAAACTCTTGATAATATTGTGAATGTTAGAGATGAGAGGAACTACTGGAGGTTGGAAGCTTTTTTGAAATGTGAAAAAAAAAACACGGTGAAAGACTTGCTAAGTGTTATTTTTGTGCCTGGTCATAGAAGGACATTAATATATGCTAGCCATCCTAAATCACATCATTTTGTGGGGTCTTTTCTCATTTAATTAATGAGTGTGACAAAGTACAATGTAATCAATGTGAGGAGAATGGACACACAGTAAGAAGGTGTGACCCTGAATGCAGGTTGTGTGAAAAAAGGCATAGTTTTGGATGGATTGTCAACAGCAAACAGTAAGTAATGCAAAAGAATGGGAAAGGGAAGAAAACGTACCTATGGAAGAACAACAGGAGGCTGGGAGAGAGGGTGAAATAGGTGAAGAAGAAGCTGTAGAAGAAGAAAAAATATGGAGGGAAAATCTAAGGAGAAAGTGTGCATGCAGGAGCAAAGGTCAGGAGATGGGATTAACACTAACATTTTTTTTGAAGTTCTAGCTACTGAAAAAATTCTTATTCTGAGGATTAATGATTACATGTACATATACCCAAATAAATATTCAGTTGGAAAAACAGTAAAATAAAAAAATAACATTTCAAAATATTTCCCCTAAACCTAAAAAAAGGAAAAGCAACAACTTTAGAGTACTTTCAATAAATGTGAATAGTATTATTAACACTGTAAGAAGGATAGGGACACTGGAATGGTGAGTTAAATGTGACATGGATGTTACTCTGTTAGGGCATGCAAGATTCTTGACAAGTGAAGAAAGACTGCAAACAAAAAATGTGGGGTAGAAATATAATGTGGAACTTAGGAAGTGAACATTGTTCTGGAGTGGTTGCATTGTATAGAAACATGTGAACATATTAGATGTATCACTGGTAAGGATAAGAGGGTTAACTGTTGAGGGTGTAAATTGGAGAGAACATGTTTATAGAATTATATGCATTTATAACTAGCAAGGAAAAAGGAAATCTGCTTAATCAAGTATTACACTATATGGTGATTAACATGAAAATTATAACTACAGGGGACTTTAATTGTGATTTAAGGGGAAATATAAAAAGAAGGGGTAAGCTGTAAAAAAACAGGAAGTGATGAAATGCGGTAAATTAACTGTGTGGAACAAAAGTCAATAGACATATAAGGAGGACACTTGGATATCAAATTGATTATTTTATATTATCGGAAGGTTTGGGGGTAGCAAATGGTGATACAGTTTTTCAGACTCTTTAGCAATATGAATGGAGATAATGGAAGAAAATAAAGTATATTAAAACAAGAAAGTGAATTAAAAGAATAGATGAGAGGTTATGAGATGAAAGTGGTGAGTGGGAAGTATTGCAGTTTTGGATGTGTCATATAACTAGAAAGTAATTCTATAAAAACTGGTCTGGATGGTGGAATAAATTTAAAAAGAAGTCTAAAAGTACTTTTTTTCCAATGGTAGGAAGATGGAAGAAAGGAAGAGAATATGAAATATGGGAAAATGTATAGAAATGTATTAGATAATTCAGAGAATAATACAAGAGAGTACTATGATATGGAAAAAGAAATATATGAAAGAAATCCAGAAAAAAGGCATTACTGTTTTAAGCAGAGGTATTTTTACAAGGGCAGAGGTATCTGCATATTTGGGTGAAATAGTAAAGGAGGACATTAGTATAATGAGGGAAATAAAAAATGCAAAACGAGAGATAAAAAAAGCACAAGAACAAATTATGAGTATTGTAGTACAGCATGTGAAAATATGTATAAGAGCAAAACAATGGATAATATGAGAGGATGGAAAGTAAAAAAATAAATCAAAAATTAGTTAAGAAAAAAAAAGAAAAATACTATTAGTGAATTAGATGATGTACTTAGGATAGTAAATATTGATTCAGTATCAGGCCAATATTGTATAGGGTATGGAATGTACAAACAATGAGTGGATTGGCAAATACAGCATTTTGTAATGGACTGAATGATTGGCTAAAGAAGGGCTTGTCTATGAAGAGTTATGTAATGGTTTACTAAAATTTATATGAAAGTAAGCTGAGAAGAATGAAATAAACAACTGGAGACCCATTGCAGTAAATAACACAGATTACAACATTTTTATGAGAAAATACAGAGGAGAATGGAAGGAAGGATGAGGGATATAATGGAAGAAAGTATATATGATATAAAAGAGAAGGGATGCCAAGATATTTTACTGGCAGTGAGAGAAACTGTGGATGACATTATAAGTAAAAGGAGAACGTGAAACTTATGGTAGGTGATATTAGCAAGGCATTTGATACAGTAGGACATGATGCCTTGTGGGGTGTTGAGGAGAAGTATGGAACAGGTAACAGACTTAGGAGAATGTGTATGTCAGCATATCAAAATAATAAAGTGAGAGTGTTAGTGAACAGGTGGCTGAGTAAAGAAATATGCATGAATCGTGGTATAAGACAAGGGTGTCCCATGAGTAGAATACTGTTTAGAATGGTAATAAATGTGATAGTGAAGTAGCTCATAACACAAAAGATGGTAGATGTGTTATACAAAAGGAGGGAGTAATTCTAGTAGTTTTAAAATATGTAGACAATGTAGTTGTAGTTGTTAAAAACAAAATATTGATGAGGGAATTGCTAGTTTGCCTGAATGGATGTTTAGAGAAACTAGGAATAAAGATAAAAGTAAGGGTTTAGGTAATGTGGTAAAAAATGGGGGGTGGGGGTATTTTTCAATGAATTAGGTGTCTTTGCTAGGGATAACATTTTAGGCAAATGATGTAATTATGATGCAGTGGGAGGGTTTGATAAAATAAATTAAAGAATTATGTCTTCTGTGGAGGAGGTACAGATTAGTATTTAGGAAAAAGGTTTATCTGTTGAATTTTGTATTAATGGCAAATGTTTATATTATCCCACAAATATATGAAAAGGAAACTGTGGGACTGGTGTTTTTTTTTCATATGGGGTTCAAGATTAAATCTACTATAAAATGAGATAAGATGGGGAGGGGGGGTCAAGGTTATTAAATCCAGTTGTTTTATTCTGCTTTTTTTTAAACTTGTATATGATATTAAAGTGGATAAAGGAAATTAATGAGAAATTAATAGTGAGAATGTTTAAATATAAGTACAAAAAGTTCTAGGAGATAAGAATAAGAAATAGAAAATTAATATGTAAGTGAAGAAATTAAAAAATATCAAGAAAAAAATACTAACATGGAAAATAAAAATTCATGATATAAAGAAAGATAGAGGGATGTGTTATAATAATGTGATAAAACAATATTATTACGTAAATCCATAGGGAAATTTACCAGAAGAAGTGATTAAAGCCATTAAATTCAGGAAAAAGTAATGTACCAATATAACAGAGTGTCAGGATTTCCTATGGAGACTGGTAATAAATAAGTTAATGGTAAAGGGGACTATGCCATATAAAGTTTATGTAGTGTGTTTGCTTTGTCAGGAGGAAGAAAGTATGCATATTTTTTGAAATGTAAGAGTGGTGAAATTCTGGAAAATGTTATGTAAAGAAATTTTTTAATATACTAATGACATAAACAATATAGATATGAATATGATTATGTATGGATATTAGAATAAAAAGAAAGACTATATGAGAAGAGTAGATACAAATTTATTTTACATAATGTGGGTTATTTGCAATGAAAGATTAAATAAAATTTTGTTTAATGGAAAAAGGATGTTGGCAGCTATATTGCAAAAATTTAGATTATAGTTGTGGAAGAAGGAGTGGAGGTCAATTATTGAAGAATAATAATGAAAATGTTAAAAGAAAAGTGATAAAGAGTAAAAACATTTAGAAATGTGTTTATATGTGCCTGTAAATATGTGCATTTTGCAAATATGTAAATAATGTATTTTATGTTGTGTAAAACAAAGGAGCCTTATTATTTTTGATAGGTGCCATGGGATCCTTTATATCCACCTGAGCTGCCACCAAATTGGATCTTGGTTTAACATCAAACAGCCTCAGAAGTGTAGCACTCCTGTTATGCTGCCCTGCAGTGTTAACACTCCATCTATCTGGTGTGGGAATAGAACCTACAGTTTTCTGTGCCAAAAGTGAGTGTGCAACCTGTTGTGCCACTGACACTGCTTCAGCACTTAGCTGAGTAGATGATGTCTTTCTAGAGGGATTCAGCATGTATCAATGTGGGAGGGGGTAGATGGCAGATCTTTCTGCTTCACCAGTAATGGTCTTACCCTCTCTTAGCATGGCTTTCACATACTGGTTAAAGCTTTTGCTGTCCCCATGGTGGCCTTTTTAAGCAGAGACTTTCTCCTAGACATTCCAGAATAAATTCCAATTTGCACTAAATCAGTATAGAACTGCTCAATGCTAACAGTCTAAACTAAAATATAACTAAACTCATGCCATTCTAAAGTTTTATCTCATCTGTATGTGTGTAATTACAGAAACATAGTTTCATTCTAGTGACAGCACTATCTCTGTATCTGGGTTCAGATCCTATCAGGCCTTCAGACTCACTGTTAACTATAGGGAAGTATCTGTGTTTATCAAGGACCCCATTAGCTCACAGAAAATCTCTCATAATCCCTACCTAAAAGTTTTAGATGTTCAGATGGTGTAGAGGTATGTTGCCGTGATTGTAGTGCACAGAGTCCTGGGTTCAAGACTTGGATTTTAGTGAATAAATCCACCACATCATTGTTACCTACAGATCATCTTCTGTGTCTCTTGTTGAATACAGTTACTACCTAAATACTTTAATTAGATCACTATCAATCCCAATGCTATTGTCTTAGTTGACTTTAACTACCCAGTTATTATCTACCAAACTTACCCCACAAAAAAGTGCTTCCTAGACTTTGTTAATACCAGCTTTCTTAAAAAAAAGTGTCAGTCTTCAAATTAGAGACACCAATATCCTAGATACTGTCCTCACAAATATGGTTCTTCTTGCACTCTGCCACTGTTTCTCCTTCTTTCTAGTTCAAATTCAGTGGTACACCTCTGCAAATACCACTTCCTTTAGGGATTTCTCAGAAGCAAACCTTACCCTCATCTACAGCTTTGGTGACTGCCGCAAAGAAGTTGATCAGGTTCAGAAGGCATGATCTACCTTTCACAAACCCGAACTGGGTGGGGTCCAGAGTTTGGAGGTCACCAATGTCTTTGTTTATGAGTTCCATGAAAATACGTTCCATGGCCTTGCAAACCAGGCTCATCAGGCTAATAGGGTGATAGTTCCTGGGATCAGTGGTGGCTCCCCCTTTGTGGAGTGGGATAACTGTTGCTATGCACCATTCAGTGGGCATAAAGCCTGACATGAGACTATGACTGAACATGGTGCTTAGGTGGGGGGCCAGTTCATTCTGAAGTTCATGCAAAATGCAGACTGGGATGTTGTCCGGTCCCACGGATTCTGTGTTTTTGGTTATAGAGAATGCAGTTTTTACCTGCATAGATGTGATTACATGGACTCTGCATTCTTCCTGTATAGATATGGGCCCTTTAGGGGGTGAGAGGGGGGTAAAGTTAGCACTGAACCTATCTGCCAGGATGTTGGCAATATCCGTTGGTTCTGTAATTTTCATGCCATTGTGCTGTAACTCCAAGCAGATCTGGGTGTTCCCATTGAGATTCTTGACATAGCTATAGAATGCTTTGTGGTTGCCCTTACAATCAGTGGTGATTTTGTTTTCATAGCTAGCTTTGGAGGATCTTATAAAGGATCTCAGCTTATTACTGAGGTTGACCAGGGAGCTCCACCACTCATAAGATTTTACTCTCTTTTGCAACAGTTTCTTCCTTCTGTTGTAGAGTTTGTTTATAGCAGGGGACCACCAGATTGGATTCCTTTTTTTTGGAGGCTAGTGTCTTGGTTCTCTGTGGGATAGTATGATCCATGCACTCGTGTAAGTGCTTACAGAGTGCATTTGTGTAGGATTCAGCAGTCGTAACAGTATTGTCCATCTGTATGGGTGTCAGGAAGTTCCCCACTTCTGTCCTAAGAAGCATGGCTTTGAAGAAATATTTTGCCATGGTTTTCTTAATGGTGGGTGGGGGCGGGATGCGGATATGTAGGGTGATTAGCTTATGGTCGGATCTGACCAACGAGGAGTTGACTTCAGGTGTGGAACACCGGTCACTCATGTTGGTAATGACTAGGTCTAGGATATTGTTGCCCCTGGTGGGGGTATGGATAAGTTGACCCAGGGTATTGGAATTTATAAATTCCATAAAGCATTGAGCGAAGGAGTTGGTACATGAGTAGTTTCCCAGTTAATAGTTCTAACAAATACTCATTGACAGAGGTCAAATATCAATACAGTTGTGTTTGCCATCATGCATACTTCAAGATAAAGTATTCTGATACCTTGTATGTAGCAGGGTTTTGGAATTATTAATGCTAATATAAACAAGCAATATTTGACACATAGAAGCGTAGTAGAAAGTAACTGCAGAAATGCCTGGAGGTGCACTCGGTTGTAATGAGTTGAGCTATATCCTGCAATAGGATAAAACAGCCATCCAGCTTCCAAATCTTTAGGGCACCTTCCATGCTCCCAAACATTTAATCATCTCAAAATGAGCTAAGTAAAAGACAGGTTTGGGCACTTAGCCATTCAGAGCTTTCATGCCAGCTGAGAGAAGGAGACTAAGCCCTAAAAGCACACTGTGAAGAACAGCAAAAATTAGCTGTCCACACCTTGGTATAAAATATACACCAAAAACAAGGGGAATGGAGGGAGGGAGGGAGGGAGGGAGGGAGGGAGGAAGGTAGTAGTAGTAGTGATCATTCGAGCATCTACTGTCATGTTACGTTTTACCACAACTGTACTATGCTGCAGTAACCTAAGCTATCGATCACTGCTGCAGTAGCCTGAGCTATATGGAGAGGTTTCTATAGCTTAAAACAACTGGGAGATGGAAAAGGAAAGGAGCAGGAACTCCTAGAGAATGGTCCTAGCAAAGCCTGGCCTAGATGTGGAGGAGGAATCTAGCTTGTAATGCTTTGCAAAAGAATTTACAGAGGACAAAGTTCCTGCTTCTAGAATACTTCTAGATTCCAACCCCTTCCAAAAAAGCCATTGATGAAGCTATGGCCTTGATAGAGTGTGTTTTGACCCTGACAGGAATAGTTTTGTTCTGGTAGGAGTAACAAAAGGTAATAGCTTGAGGCAACCATTTAGAAATAGTCTGTTTTGACACAGGTTGTCTCTTCTTCTTACCTTCATAAGAAATGAACTACTGATCAGAAATTCTAAAAGATATTTTTCTGTCAAGGTATTACCTTAGTTGTCTGTGGACATCCCAGATATGATGTATGCTTTCTCCCTCATATTTTGGGTTCATGGAAGAACACAGAGAGATGGATAGTTTGGCTTAAAGTAAACATGGATGCCATCATCATCATCAACATCAACCCCCTTTTTCCCATTTATTACATGGGGTTGAGGTGTTGCATCAACTGTTGCCATCTCTGTCTATTCAGTGCCACTCTCCTGTCTTCTTTGACACTTATGCCTGAGTGTTGCAGGTCTTCTCTCACACAATCCATCCATCTCTTTTCTGGATACCCTCATTTCCTCTTGCTTTCATCCTGTCTCTCCCAAATCTTCTTCACTAGATTGTCTTCTACTTTCCTGCAAATGTGCCCAAACCACCCTAATCTGTTCTCTTTTACCTTTTCTGCCATTGGAGCTACTTTGGCTTCTGCTGCTCTCATTCTTCATCTGCCCCACAGTGTGCATCCTACCACTAGTTTTGTCCACTTCATCTCCATCAATTCTAGCTTCCTCAACTGCTCTGCCTTTACTGTGCAGGTTTCTGTATCACACACCACTTTTCTTGAAGGCCTTTTATGTTAATACCCATTTCAAAAACATTTTGGCATGAGAATGCCTTGAAAGAGAGGGAGCCATGGGCAAACATGTTGAAATGGCTGACAAATAAACCTCAAAGTAAGGCAGGCCATAAGAAAGCAGATCACAAAAATATTGTAAAACCAGAGAAACACTAGCTCTAAATTGGTGCTGGCTGTGTTGTTGGCACCAAATAGAAAATCTTTTCCATTTGTTTATATTTGATTTTCTAAGAAAAGGCTTTCTTTCCTCCAATAATACCTGATACATGGCGTCAGTAAGCAGGTGCCTAAAACATATTAAGACCCTATCATCCAGGCAGTCAGTTGAAGTTGTTTTGAGTCAAGATGTATCAAACACCTTTCTCCTTGTGGGAGTAGATTCAGGCAGTGAGGAAGCTTGTGATAATTGCCCCTGGCCATTTCCAAAAGAAAGGAGAATTACTACTGTCTTGGTCAGAAGGGAGCCACCAAAATGATTTTGGTGGATTTCTGCTGAATCTTCAGATGTAGCCTGGATATCAGTGGAAACGGTGGAAAAGACTAAAGGAACATTCATGTCATGGAAAATAAAAGAAAAGACATCTGTCTTCCAGGCCTTCTTGCATGGAGTCCTGGAGAAGAATGTTGCCTGCTCATTATTCAGAGAGGCGGCAAAAAGGTCTACTTGAAGAACTCCCACATATGGAAAAATGTTGGATGCCCCCTGATCTAGTTTCTATTCTTGAAGTTCTGCCTTTGAACTACTCAGCTTGTCTGCCACATAGTTTTGCTCTTACAGAATGTAGGATGACTGTAGAGTGAGATTGTGCTGTAAAGCTATATTCCATGCTAATATCGCTCTCTGCATAGGGGAAAGATCTGGTACCACCCTTGCTTGTTTAGGTACTACATCACTTTGGTATTGTCTGTAACACCTTGAAGTGGTCCTAGCGACCAAAGATGATTCAGCGAGTTGACTATCTTATTAAGGGCAAGCATCTCCTTTATGACTATATGCTTGTGTCTATCTTTGCTGTCCTAGATACCGTGCACTTTCATCCCTCTTGACACTCCTCCGAAAGCAAAGTCGAAGGCATTTGCAGTGACTGGCTACTTTGGAGCAGGAGGGAAGAAGGTGATACCTCGGTTCATGGATATTTGATGTCTCCACCAAGTGAGGTCTCTTCTCAAAAATCCCAAAACTGGAATCTGAGAGATAATTGAGTGTTGGTGATGTTTTGGTGATGGCTCCAAAGAGACTTCAGATACCATTGTATCTTTCTCATATGAAGTCTTAACAGAGATATCATGTGCATCATAGATGCCATGAGACCGAAAATTCTGGGACATTCCCTCACAGTGACTAAAATCAGAGAAGAAACCAATAGCTCTAAATGGAGATCTATTTTTCTCCTGTGGAAGAACAGCTGTTTGTGTTGAGGTGTCTAGCAGGCACCCCAGGAATGCAATTCTGTGTGATGGAGTCAAAAAGGACTTTTGAATGTTTTCTTGGAATCCAGCCTGTGTAGGAGATCTTTCACCCAATGACAAATTCCTGACACTTTGAAAAAGATTCTGCAAGATAAACAAATCTTGTTAATATGGAAAAATCTAGATACTCTGTGGCCTGTAATGGACTAGACACTTTGTGAACCATCTTGGAGCAACAGATAGCGTCAAGGTTACAGCAGAGAACTGATTATGTGATCCAGGCACATAAAACCTTAGCAAACACATGAAATGTGGAGGAATAGGAATGTGATACTAAGCATAGTTTAAATCTAAGGTTACCACAAAAAAAAAAAAAAAGCATTTTGAACTTGAGCACTATCACATACTGGTTTAAAAAAGAAAGGTTCAGAATTGATCTCTAGGCATTTTCTTTCTTTGGCAACAAAAACATTTTGGAATAAAAAGCCTTTTCCCAATTTGGAAGAAGGAACTGTTTTATTACCCCTGAGACAGCATGTGCTATAGGACAGGAGAGAACAATGGGTTTGGTCTGGTGGATATGGAATAATTCCCTGGAATATGGAAGACATTCTTCCCATTGTCATCTGTATCCTTGCTGAATCAGCATCAGAACCAATCTGAAACAAACTGTTGCCAAAGAGTAAAACAGAGATTCAGTCTTTCAGGAAACAATAAGGTACTGCAAGCATGGGAGAGGTAGACAAGGTCCCTTATATAGTCATTCTGCCTTATTCAACTGTCCTTTGCTCTGGGGGTTCCTGCTCTCTTTTTGGATCCTCCATGCAACTGTTTTTAAATTGCTTACCAGCATTCTGCTGAGATTGTTTGTTTCTTGCCAAAACTGGATGAAGAAGCAAAAAATTTCTTGGAAAATTTGAAGAAGGAAGCTGAAAATTCTGAGAGATTCCTTGTATCAGCTTACCTCTCTCATCACATATTTTATAACCTCTGCAGCAGAAGTCCAAAAACTAAATCCCTATCCAATGGAAAATTTAAAATATAATTTTTCCTTCTTCTTCGGGGTTCTGAGAACACAGCCAGGTAAACCTCCTCAACACAGTATATGTGGCAAAAGCCCTGGATGTAGTATCTACAGAGACATATATGTGCTTTAAATGAGTAATGACTTAAGAAATTGAAGAAACAAAACCACAGAAAGCAGATTTCTCCTCACAGGAATGAACCGCAGATAACATTCCTCATACTTTCTTAATAAATTTCAATATATGAACTTGACAATTCAAAATTCTAAAAATTAAAGTTTCAGAATCATGCACTTTTTTCCCCAAACTTAATTGTTTTATCACCGTTGTCAGAAGGGGATGGATTAGAATTAACAAAATGCCTGGCTGCCCCTGGATTAACTAAAGCTATAACTGCTGTCTCAGGTTTGGGATAAGTTTATACAATTTTGAAAGACTGAGGTACTTTGTACTATGGAGCAGGCTGGCTGTCAGGGAGACCACTGGCTATGACAAACACATCCACAAAAAATGAGCCAATGTTGCCGGATTACAAAACTAAAATCAAAAGAAACAATCAAACAACTCCAAAGCAACGAAAGGAGTCAATCCACTGTCACAGCACTTTAAAGTACAATCTATTTATTGCAAAAAAAAAAAAAAACAAACAGTTAAACACTTTTGTCTCACAAAACAAAATTCATTAGAACTGCTACAAACCAGCAACAGAACCACTTTTATAGACAGTTAAGTTCAATTGAGCAATTCCAATTAGCAATCAACTCTTGTTAAATACAAACTATAGTACATTTCATTAATTAAACTCACCAAAAATAACTTGTATATAGTGTAATTAAATACATCCTAATAAAAATAACATATTAAAATGCTCATCACAAAAATATAAGTGCAAATAAAAAATAAATTGTTTTATTCTATAAACAATACACCATATGTAAACTGTATATTATATATACAGTATTTAATTTAAACTTCATAATAATATTTATAAAATACATTTCATATTTGGTACGAACCCATTGGGTACACAGAGGACAAAACCAAAAGTAAAACATGTTTAAAATAATTCTTAAATTCCTTAAAGTTTAGCAGCCCTTTGTTTCAATACTGGAAGGAGTGACACTTGGTCATTAACTCCAGGGAGATGTTAGAAAACCTTAGCTGCCACCACAATTCATGATACTCAACAATTAGGGTGTCTGCAAAATGTCCCAGCTACAAACTAAAGCAATATGACTAACAAGGTTACACTGACAAAACAATCAGAAAAAACTAAAAGAAAAACTCAGGCAAGCTAGATTTTCCACTACATGATTCCCTCAGGACAAGACACTGTGTCTGTGGAAAGTCCTGCCCTCTGCCTCATAATTTCTAGTCCTTTATTGAACTTGGAGATAATTTGTGGTGGTGAGCAAATCACAGAATCTTCATTATTCCTATCTGGTTTCTGGTTAGATATCTTGCTCTACTATTTAGTCCAAACCAGTCCCTGTAACTACCTGGTTTCTTCACATTAGTCAAAAGGGTATCCCAGTCTGCCCTTATCCCTTATATGGCCAGCCTGCTTTCATTTGGTACTTTGAGAAAATGCAACAGCTGTCTCATTTTTACTGACAACCTACTATTGATATCCATCAATGACACAATCTGAGACAGAATCAAGTACTTATTCAAACTGGAGTATAATTTCTCATTGCAGTCCTCATTCTGTCAGCATCATGTACCATCTCCCTAACTTTTGCCGAGGTTATTAAGTAAGCTCCATCCAAGCCTCCTACACAATTGACTAAAAAATCTCAGCACCTATGACATACCACAACACACATGCCCACAACACTCACTCCTAAATATGATGCAAATGCCTCCACCAGGAGATATAACTTTGGCTCTATAACACAGAGGGATGAAGCCATGACTGCAAACCAGATGACCCAAGTTTGATTAGTGGCTCAGGGACTGGAAGAATCAGAGATGTCTGGTGGAAGAAGCATGACTTCTGCTGCTATGTCCATCGGGAGGGTAGTTCCTAGGCTATGGGATTTGTCACTGCAGCAAAAACAGGGTATACTCCATGCCAAAAACAAGCTGCAGCCAGGGGAGGCATGGGCATGACTACCAAAGTCAGTAATTGTAACCTTTGTTGGAAATATCAATAGAGGGGTGTCAGTAAAAGTGAGACAGCTGTTAGACTGTCTCAAAGTATCACCTTGGCAAAAGTTAGGGATATGATGGTAAGATGCTGACCGGATGAGGACTGTACTTGAATCTGTCTCAGACTGCGTCATTGATGAATAGCAACAGTGGGTTGTTGACTAAAATTTGACAGTTGTTATACTGTCGCAAAGTACTAACTGAAAGCAGGCGAGCCACATAAAAGGGATAAAAGCAGACTGGAATATCATCCCAACACAAGGGCATAAGAGCTGCCTCCTGTGACAAACATGCTCATGTCACCACCAGGGGGAAGGGATAGGATCATAGTACAATCTCCTCTCGTGGCTGCCTGTATGTAACCATGACCTGGCTAGCTCTCATCTGATCAAGGAATTAATGGGATCCAGCTGTTCTCGCCCAACTGGGAATAAATGGGCACTTATCCAGTGGAGTGTGAATGGTCAGCCAGAGCAGCTGCTTAATGTATGACAGGCACAGGGAGAAAAGCATACAAAAATGTATCCTCCAAAAGTCATGAGGTTAAGAACCTAAGACCCTAAGGTCCACAGAACTTGCATCCACCCATGTTAATGTTATGGTTGTAGGTGACTCCTTTGTTAGATGCACAGATTCCATCCTCACCAAGCTGAACAAGAATGAAGCCAGGATCCATGATGTAATGAGGACCCTTAGGTCCTTTCCTCCATCCTGGTAAATATGAATATGACCTATTTGTAGTTTATATTGGGTTAATGATCTTAAGTATTGTACTCAAAATATGCAGAAGAACATAATGGAGCTTGTTGCACATGTGGTCATGATAATAAAGATATTGGACTTGATAAGTATCCTATTTATTTAGTTTACATTTTTTAAGATCAAAGTTCAACTGGGCATAAAAACCCCTTTTTGGTGAAGACTAGGGGAAAACTCCAATTCATTAGAATAGCTAAACAGTGCGAGCTACAACAGAAGTAATCAAAGTGGTTACGGCTATAACATTACAGACTACAACTGATACAAGAGAAAAGGTGATTAATGCACTGAAGAGAGTAGAAATTGTAGTAAAACATTAACATTCAGACAGGAACTTAGCTAACGAGACAGCAAAGCATATTCCAAGTGGAGTTATACATTTTTATACAATAGCTGTCATGAGATTTATAGTACTTGGACAGGATGCTGCAAGATATGAAGCAACATCACACATGTATTTGATTAGCTGTCTCAGTGGAGAAGGAAGTAAGAGAGTCTGTTGAAGGGGTATACATAACAGAACTGGCATCAGAGGGCTTGCAGATGATGTTATATTAAAAACAATCAAGCAGGATGATCCAGGTGGCACTTCTGCTTTTTCATGGGGTGAGATGACATATAACTTTCTCAAAAGTGCTGAAGATGGTAATGTGAAAAAGGAACCAGGTTCATAGGTTCATAGGTTGGTACTAGGCTATCAGCCCTAGGGCCTATACAAGCCTAGCCATAACAATTCCCTGGTTATTTCTTCCCACATTATTTACTTTCCTGGACCCCTGTCTAGCAGGGCGACTGACGTGATCCCTGGGGTGAATTTCCTTTCTCCCATCCAAACGTCAAGGTTCCTCTTGAAGAGGTCCAAAGAGGCACTCTGCTTGACATGTATGGGCAATCTATTCCAGAGTCTGGGGAGTCTCTGGGTCAGGAACCTATCCCTCCAGCATGTTTTGTTTATTGTGATGACAAGGTTTAGATCCCTGGAGCGTGTAGCTCTGAGGGATTGGGATTTCTTTAAGTGTAGCATGTCCAACAGCTCTGGGTTTGACATGGCCTTGTATGTTAAGCAGAGATTGCCTCTGAGTAGACGATATGCGACAGAGTATAGCTGGAGTTGTTTAAGGTGGTCAGCGTAGGGCATCTGCTTTAGGCCTGTGATTCTTTTAGTGAGGTATTTCTGAGGCCTTACCAGTTGTTGCAGATGTCTTGAGAGGTACATACCAAATGGGGCGTTGTATTCTATAATGGGTCTAATGAGGGATGAGTACAGTGGGACAATGACCTCCTTTTTCTGGATGAAAAGCCCTTCGTGATGAGGTGTGCCACATAGAAGGATTTCCTGACTGTTGTGGCGATGTGGTTATCGAAGGTGAGACCACTGTCCACCTGTGTCCCTAAGTCTCTTATCACACTTTCTGTGTTTAGTGTACTGCCACCTATATGGTAATTCATGGATACATGTTTTTCCCAAAGGTGATAACAATACATTTCTTGGCATTGAGCTTGAGCCCATGGCTCTGGCACCAAGCATCTGTTTCTGTAAGGCCCTTTGTAGAGTATCCACATCATTTGGGATTCAATAATGGCTCCCAGTTTGCAGTCATCTGCAAACTTTGTTAGCCAGAGTCCCTTAGTGTTGACCTGTACTTCAGAGAAGTAGATGCCAAACAAGAGCGGCCCCAGGACTGAACCCTGAGGTACTCCACTTGTCACTTGTCTGGAGCTGGATTTGGAGTCGGCTACTTTTACAGTGTGGGTTCTATCAGTAAGCCATTTAGCAACCCATTGGGTGACATAGGGATTAATACCCAACTTAGTAAGTTTATCTATGATTCCAGAGTGGGGGATGGTGTCAAAGGCCTTGGCAAGGTCTAAATAGGCTGTGTGGACCACCTTACCTTGTCCATGGCTCTGGAGACTGATTCAAAGAAGTCAATCAGGTTCAGGAGACAAGATCGGCCCTTCACAAACCCAAACTGGGTGGGGTCCAGTGTTTGAAGGTTGCCAATGTCTTTGTTTATAAGTTCCATGATAATACGCTCCATGGCCTTGCAGATAAGGCTTGTCAGACTGATGGGATGGTAGTTTCCGGGATCCAAGGTGGATCCCCCCTTGTGGATTGGGATAACTGTAGCTCTGCGCCACTCAGTGGGCATGAAGCCTGAGGTGAGGCTATGATTAAACATGACACTTAGGTGAGGTGCCAGTTCATATTGTAGTTCATGTAGTACACAGCCCGGGATGTCATCTGGTCCCATGGATGCTGTATTCTTGGCTTTAGAGAGTGCGTTTTGTACCTGTCTGACCGTTATTACTGGAATTTGGCAATCTTCCGGTATTGAGATGGGCCATTTAGGGGGTGAGATGGGGGTGAAGTTGGCACTGAATTGATCTGCCAGGATATTGGCAATATCCTTTGGATCAGTATATTTATTGCCATTCTGTTTTAGCTCAGAGCAGATCTGAGCATTGCCATTTAGATTCTTGACATAGTTATAGAATGCTTTGTGGTTGTCTTTGGAATCTTTGGCAATTTTATTTTCATAACTAGCTTTGGAGGATTTTATGAGGTATCTCAGTTTCTTACTGAGGCTAGTAAGGGAGTTTTTTGCATCCTGGGATTTTCCTCTTTTCTGCAAAAGTTTCTTCCTTTTGTTGTAAAGTTTGTTTATGGCAGGGGACCACCAGATTGGCTTCCTTTTTTTGGATGAGAGCATTTTGGTTCTATTTGGGATGGCACGATTCATGCATGAGTGGATGTGCTCGTTACAGTGCCTTAGTGTAGGATTCAGCAGTTGAACTTTCAGTTCCCGTCTGCATGGGTGTCATGAAGTTTGTCACTTCTGACTTGAGTAGCATGAAGTTGGCTTTGGAGAAGTTTTTTATGGTGGTTTCTTTACTGGGGGGTGGGGTGGGATGTGGATGTTAAGGGTGATTAGCTGATTAGGTGATGCAGCAGTAGAGCCATTAGAAGTTATGCAGCAGTGACAGAAAGTAAAAGAGGAAAGCAGCAATAAATTGAGAAGGTGTCTGGTTTTGTGGCAGCAAGATAATGCACTAACTAAAACTTATGCAGCAGTGACAGTAGCCAAAAAAAGTAGAGCAGCAGCAAACTGTAAGTAAAACTGTTTTAAAAAGAAGCCCAGCTATAAGAATAAGAATAAAAAATGACACTGAAATCGATATTATATATGGTGCAATGTGGTTAACTGTTCTGGGTTTTAAAGCTCAAGAAGTCTTTTATACATACAGAGAGAGACTTTTGTGACTTAACATTTCATACTGATGGACAGATGATGACATTTCTGAAACTGTGTAACAAAAAGAAGGACATTTATCCATGGAACAATTATTTGTTTTCTGGCAGTAACTTAAATGTTAAAAAATGTTACTTTACAGTTAGGAGCTGATGAACTGGAAGAAGACAATGTTAAAACATGCATGCAGGGTCGGTGTGAAACTCGATAATATTGTGAATGTTAGAGATGAGAGAAACTACTGGAGGTTGGAAGCTGCTTTGAAATGTGAAAAAAAAAACCATGGTGAAACACTTGCTAAGTGTTATTTTTGTGGCTGGTCATAGAAGGACATTAATATATGCTAGCCATCCTACATCACATCATTTTGTGGGTTCTTTTCTCATTTAATTAATGAGTGTGACAAAGTACAATGTAATCAATGTGAGGAGAATGGACACACAGTAAGAAGGTGTGACCCTGAATGCAGGTTGTGTGAAAAAAAAGGCATACTTTTGGATGGATTGTCAACAGCAAACAGTAAATAATGTAAAAGAATGGGAAAGGGAAGAAAACGTACCTGTGGAAGAACAACAGGAGGCTGGGAGAGAGGATGAAATACGTGAAGAAGAAGCTGAAGAAGAAGAAAAAAATGGAGGGGAAATCTAAGGAGAAAGTGTGCATGCAGGAGTAAAGGTCAGGAGATGGGATTAACACTAATTTTTTTTTAAGTTCTAGCTACTGAAAAAAATCTTATTCTGAGGATCAATGATTACACCTACATATACCCAACAAAATATTCAGTTAGAAAAACAGTACAATAAAAACATAACATTTCAAAATATTTCCCCTAAACCTAAAAAGAAGGATAAGCAACAACTTTAGAGTACTTTCAATAAATGTGAATAGCATTATTAACACTGTAAGAAGGATAGGGACACTGGAATGGTGAGTTAAATGTGACATGGATGTTACTTTGTTAGGGCATGCAAGATTCTTGACAAGTGAAGAAAGGCTGCAAACAAAAAATGTTGGGTAGAAATATAATGTGTAACTTAGGAAGTGAACATTGTTCTGGAGTGGTTGCATTGTATAGAAACATGTGAACATATTAGATGTATCACTGCCAAGGATAAGAAGGTTAACTGTTGAGGGTGTACATTGGACAGAACATGTTTATAGAATTATAGAATTATATGCATTTATAACTAGCAAGGAAAAAGGAAATCTGCTTCATCTAGTATTACACTATATGGTGATTAGCATGAAAATTATAACTACAGGGGACTTTAATTGTGATTTAAGGGGAAATATAAAAAGAAGGGGTAAGTTGTAAAAAAAACAGGAAGTGATGAAATGTGGTAAATTAACTGTGTGGAACAAAAGTCAAGAGACATATAAGGAGGGCACTTGGATATCAAATTGATTATTTTATATTATCAGAAGGTTTCGGGGTAGCAAATGGTGATACAGTTTTTCAGACTCTTTAGCAATATGAATGGAGGTAATGGAAGCAAATAAAGTATATTAAAACAAGAAAGTGAATTAAAAGAATAGATGACAGGTTATGAGATGAAAGTGGAGAGTGGGAAGTATTGCAGTTTTGGATGTGTCATATAACTAGGAAGTAATTCTATAAAAACTGGTCTGGATGGTGGAATAAATTTAAAAAGAAGTCTAAAAGTACTTTTTTCCAATGGTAGGAAGATGGAAGAAAGGAAGAGAATATGAAATATGGGAAAATGTATAGAAATGTATTGGATAATTCAGAGAATAATACAAGAGAGTACTATGATATGGAAAAAGAAATATATGAAAGAAATCCAGAAAAAAGGGATTACTGTTTTAAGCAGAGGTATTTTTACAAGGGCAGAGGTATCTGCATATTTGAGTGAAATAGTAAAGGAGGACATTAGTATAATGAGGGAAATGAAAAACGAGAGATTAAAAAGCACAAGAGCAAATTATGAGTATTGTAGTACAGCATGTGAAAATATGTATAAGAGCAAAACAATGGATAATACGAGAGGATGGAAAGTAAAAAAATAAATAAAAAATTAGTTAAGAAAAAAAAAAAGAAAAATACTATTAGTGAATTAGATGAGGTACTTAGGATAGTAAATATTGATTCAGTATCAGGCCAAGATTGTATAGGGTATGGAATGTACAAACAATGAGTGGATTGGCAAATACAGCATTTTGTAATGGACTGAATGAGTGGCTAAAGAAGGGCTTGTCTATGAAGAGTTATATAATGGTTTACTAAAATTTATATGAAAGTAAGCTGAGAAGAATGAAATAAAAAACTGGAGACCCATTGCAGTAAATAACACAGATTACAACATTTTTATGAGAAAATACAGGGGAGAATGGAAGGAAGAATGAGGGATATAATGGAAGAAATTATATGTGATATAAAAGAGAAGGGATGCCAAGATATTTTACTGGCAGTGAGAGAAACTGTGGATGACATTATAAGTAAAACGAGAATGTGAAACTTATGGTAGGTGTTATTAGCAAGGCATTTGATACAGTAGAACATGATGCCTTGTGGGGTGTTGAGGAGAAGTATGGAACAGGTAACAGACTTAGGAGAATGTGTATGTCAGCATATCAAAATAATAAAGTGAGAGTGTTAGTGAACAGGTGGCTGAGTAAAGAAATATGCATGAATTGTGGTATAAGACAAGGATGTCCCATGAGTAGAATACTGTTTAGAATGGTAATAAATGTGATAGTGAAGTAGCTCATAACACAAAAGATGGTAGATGTGTTATACAAAAGGAGGGGTTGATTCTAGTAGTTTTAACATATGTAGACAATGTAGTTGTAGTTGTTAAAAACAAAATATTGATGAGGGAATTGCTAGTTTGTCTGAATGGATGTTTAGAGAAACTAGGAATAAAGATAAAAGTAAGGGTTTAGGTAATGTGGTAAAAAATGGGGGGGTGTATTTTTCAATGAATTAGGTGTCTTTGCTAGGGATACAATTTTAGGCAAATGATGTAATTATGATACAGTGGGAGGGTTTGATAAAATAAATGAAAGAATTATGTCTTCTGTGGAGGAGGTACAGATTAGTATTTAGGAAAAAGGTTTATCTGTTGAATTTTGTATTAATGGCAAATGTTTATATTATCCCACAAATATATGAAAAGGAAACTGTGGGACATTTGTTTTTTTTTTTGATATGGGGTTCAAGATTAAATCTACTATAAAATGAGATAAGATGGGGAGGGGGTCAGGGTTATTAAATCCAGTTGTTTTATTCTGCTTTTTTTAAACTTGTATATGATATTAAAGTGGATAAAGGAAAGGAATGAGAAATTAATAGTGAGAATGTTTAAATATAAGTACAAAAAGTTTTAGGAGATGATAAGAATAAGAAATAGAAAATGAATATGTAAGTGAAGAAATTAAAATATATCAAGAAAAAAATACTAACATGGAAAATAAAAATTCATGATATAAAGAAAGATAGAAGGATGTGTTATAATAATGTGATAAAACAATATTATTATGTAAATCCATGGGGAAATTTACCAGAAGAAGTGATTAAAGCCATTAAATTCAGGAAAAAGTAATGTACCAATATAACAGAGTGTCAGGATTTCCTATGAAGACTGGTAATAAATAAGTTAACAGTAAAGGGGATTATGCCATATAAAGTTTATGTAGTGTGTTTGCTTTGTCAGGAGGAAGAAAGTATGCATATTTTTTGAAATGTAAGAGTGGTGAAACTCTGGAAAATGTTATGTAAAGAAATTTTTTAGTATAGTAATGACATAAACAGTATAGATATGAATATGATTATGTATGGATATTAGAAAAAGAAAGAAAGAATATATGAGAAGAGTGGATACAAATTTATTTTATATAATGTGGGTTATTTGCAATGAAAGATTAAATTAAATTTTGTTTAATGGAAAAAGGATGTTGGCAGCTATATTCCAAAAAATTAGATTATGGTTGTGGAAGAAGGAGTGGAGGTCAATTATCGAAGAATAATAATAAAAATGTTAAAAGAAAAGTGATAAAGAGTAAAAACATTTAGAAATGTGTTTATATGTGCCTGTAAATATATGCATTTTGCAAATATGTAAATAATGTGTTTTATGTTGTGTAAAACAAAGGAGCCTTACTCTTTTTGATAGGTGCCATGGGATCTTTTATATTCACCTGAGCTACCACCAAATTGGATCTTGGTTTAACATCAAACACCCTCAGAAGTGTAGCACTCCTGTTATGCTGCCCTGCAGTGTTAACACCCCATCTGTCTGGTGTGGGAACAGAACCTACAGTTTTCTGTGCCAAAAGTGAGTGCGCAACCTTTTGTACCACTGACACTACTTCAGCACTTAGCTGAGTAGATGGTGTCTTTCTAGAGGGATCCAGCATGTAGCAACATGGGAGGGGGTAGATGGCAGATCTTTCTGCTTCACCAGTAATGGTTTTAACCTCTCTTAGCATGGCTTTCACATACTGGTTAAAGCTTTTGCTGTCCCCATGGTGGCCTTTTTAAGCAGAGACCTTCTCCTAGACATTCCAGAATAAATTCTAATTTGCACTAAATCAGTATGGAACTGCTCAATGCTAACAGTCTAAACTAAAATACAACTAAACTCATGACCATTCTAAAGTTTTATCTCATCTGTATGTGTGTAATTACAGAAACATAGTTTCATTGTAGTGACAGCACTATCTCTGTACCTGGGTTCAGTTCCTATCAGGCCTTCAGACTCAGTGTTAACTATAAGGAAGTATCTGTGTTTATCAAGGACCCCATTAGCTCATAGAAAATCTCTCTTAATCCCTACCTAAAAGTTCTAGATGTTCAGATGGTGTAGAGGTATGTTGCCATGATTGTAGTGCACAGAGCCCTGGGTTCAAGACTTGGGTTTTAGTGAATAAATCCACCACATCATTGTTACCTACAGATCATCTTCTGTGTCTCTTGTTGACTACAGTTACAACCT
The DNA here is from genome assembly GCF_019279795.1 of Protopterus annectens. Taxonomy (NCBI): domain Eukaryota; kingdom Metazoa; phylum Chordata; order Ceratodontiformes; family Protopteridae; genus Protopterus; species Protopterus annectens. Next base: position 539,638,088 of record NC_056741.1, read on the forward strand.
AAATACTTTAATTAGATCACTATCCATCCCAATGCTATTGTCTTAGTTGACTTTGCTTTCTAGACTTTGTTAATACCAGCTTTCTTAAAAAAAGTGTCAGTTTCCAATTAGAGACACCAATATCCTAGATACTGTCCTCACAAATATGGTTCTTCTTGCACTCTGCCACTGTGTCTCCTTCTTTCTAGTTCAAATTCAGTGGTACACCTCTGCAAATACTACTTCCTTTAGGGATTTCTCAGAAGCAAACTTGCTACAACTCACAGATGGCCAAAATAACTTGCAGAGTAAACCTCCGCATACTGACCCCGTTCCCAAAGCTGACACCGATACCTCTGATTTCTGCTTACACTGAAGCTAGCTAAATTCAGAATTCAATTCCTACATGCTCCAAATATAGCATGAAATCTAAGAACAAACCCATACAGAAGAATATTCATATTAATATATTGTTTAACAAAAAAATGAAAAATAATTCATACAGTAAAGCTCCACCCCACCTCATCTCCCCCAAAAAAGCACTGAAACAGGCTAGCAAAAATCTTAAATGTACCATTAGGAGGACATAAATATATAGGTATAAACTCAGGATACCATTAGAAAGTTCAATACTGAGTATGAATACAGGGTAGCCACTTCAGCCAGTGTTATCTATAAATCCTCTTCAGCTTTATCACAAAGCAAAGAAACAAATGATGTGAGGCTGTCTACAGTAATGCTACCCAAGGATCCCAAGGAATAGTATCTTAGCAGATAAACTATCTCTAAGTTTATCATACCCATTCATTCAAATATTCCCTCTATACCCTAAAACTACTATGGGCCTTGATAATGTTCCAGGTTGCCTACTTACAAGCAATAAATACAGTCTAGCTGAGCCTCTCCTTAGCATATTAAATTTCACTCTCTCTATGGACTATATAACTGATATTTGGAGAACTGGTGCTGTGATTCACTTATGCAAACATGTTCCTACCACTAGTCCAGGCAGTTACAGACCCAATAATCTCACCAATCCTATATGTGATGCTATGGAGTAGATCATATCCAAACTCATTAATACATGTTTATGGAACCTCCTCACTCTTGAAGCAAAACAATTTGTTGTTGTTAAAGGCTAATGCTGTCTCCTTAAAACTGTAAAATTCTTCTTCAGAAAGGTCAGTAAAACCATAGACAAGGTCACTCCTTTCAAAATGCTTATCTTTACCTTGCCAATGGCTTTGATACAATCCTCCATGCAGGTATTACTGATAAGTTTACTAAATGGATATACTCACTAATGTCAGGTTTTCCATTGTGAGTCCTCACTGCAGATCCAGATGTCATATTTGCTTAGAAGCATCCCCACCACATTCTACCCCTGCTGAAGCTGTAGCTATAGCTCATGAGGGTAATAAGGCTAGGAGTGTCTCACTTAGCACATACAGTTGTAGTGGAAAAGCAGACAATAGGATGGGGACACGTGATACATGGACACAGACAGAGGGTCGACAAATGGTGATGGGAAGGGACAAAATATGTATAGGGTATGAGGTATAATTCAAGAGAAAACAAGTACAGATGGTTGGAGATAGGGTTGGGTACAAGCAGATCATGACATCTGTTGTCATGGATGAGAAGGGCAATACAGTAACTGAACACAATACAATGAATCAGGGTAGCCAGTGGCATGAGACACATCTTCCCCTGGTGGTCCAATGGTAGTGGACAACCAGGTAAGTGGACCTGCAGTTAATTTGAGGAAGCTCCCCAATGAGTTCACATAGCTGCCCACTGCTCTCTGCACTGCAGCCTCTATCATCTGCTCCAGCTGCATCTGAGCCACTTCAGGAAATGCAGGAAAGGCCAGGTGGTATCACATCATGCACCAGTGCTTCTTACCTGGCCTTGAGGGAGAAATCTGAAGAGAAGGAAGATATCCAAAGTGGTCCAGATACATTTAGGCTGATCTTGCAAGAGCCCCTTGCATCCTCTATCCTGTTGACGAGAAAGATAGATGGTCAAAGGAACAAATACACTAATTTCTCTGGTATAATGATATACAAACAAAAACTAAAAAAAAAAAAAACAAACAAATCCGAACTGCTCAGCAAGCGAACAACTTTATTTTACCAATCTAAAATTGTTTGCTTGCTGAGCAGTTTGGATTTATTTATTTTATTATTATTATTATTTTTTTTTGCTTTGTTTATTGTTTGTATACCATTATGTCTGAGGAATTTGATTCTGCTGCTGGAAAAGCATGTTAGCCTCAATGTCACTCCTAGAGGCTTAAGGGTTGACAGACTTCCAGCAATGGACTTTGGTGAAGATGAAGTCAACCTGCCGGTCTCTCTCAGCAGTGTACATTGACCTGGCTTTGTATCTTGACCAAAAGAAATTTAAGGTTACACAATAAAGTTAAAAATGAGATTGTTCATCTACAGAGCCAGTTGTAGGCAGAACAGTCAGCTTTGGTGTATGGTGACAAAATGCAGAGCATCAAATCTAATGCAGAGAAGGCTGACTTGGAGATTATCCAACGTGAAAAGAAAAAACTTTGCAGAAACATTAAGAATTTCAAGGATGGCCTTATATTTTTATGGCAACTGAAACAAAGACGTGGGAGATCGAAGGTGAGAAATACGAGCAGCAGCAGTTTGATCAGGCATGATTCTTCAGTTTCTTTGGTGGACACCACTTCTAGTAAAAAAAAATGTTTCATTTGAGGATGGACAGTCTGTTAATAATGTAAGTACTGGAAAATCAATGAATTCTGATAGTAATTACCATTCCTTTTATCCAAATGGTCACAGAAGAGAGAGAAAGGGAAGAAAGCATGGAAAGAAGGTGTGAGTCAAATGAAATGGACAATTCCATTTTGACTTTTGAGAGTGTTAAGTTTTTTGGCAAATGCAATTAATAGTAATTTGGAAATTATTAATCTCTCAGACCTGAATGTTAATTCAGAAATGAGGTCTGTTTTGTTAAAAGGAAGTAAGTTCATTCCTACATGTAATCCTTCACAAGCTGATTTGTTAATTGATGTCAAAAAGTTTTGTAGGAAATTATATTTAACAGTGTTTTTTGGTACTAAAATGCAGAAAGAACAACATCTTTTGAATATTACTGATGACACTTTAGAATGTACTGATGATTCTTGGATGAATATGTCTATTTATGAAACAGACTTTGAATCTGAATTAAGTATATTGTGTGACATTTGTACAACTAATTTACATGAATGAGATCAATTCTGTATGGGCTATGGGAGATTAACTTTTCCTCTCATCCCTTGTGTTAGCACTTTCTCACCCCCTCAAAATATTCCTTCTGTTTTTTTTGGGTTTTTTTTGAAAAGGTGGTATGTAAAAAGGTAGAACTTGAATTTAATATGTTTTTACATTCCCAGAAGAATTATAATTTAACCAAAGTTGAATGGTTGGCTTTACAGCAACTCTGGAAATTAAGACATAAGTATGTTTTCAAACAAGCAGATAAGGGTGTCAATTGGATGATCATAAGTAAAGCTAAATTGGTACCTGTTTTGTTGGCTGATGAAACAGAATATGAGAAATTAGGAAGCAACCCTCTTTCTGTTTTTAAGGCATTATTAGAAATTTTAGAGAGGGGAAATATTGTTTTTTTTTTTATGAGAATGATGTAAAAAGACTTTTCTTCATGAAACTTGTTCACCCGGTGATGTATGTCATCCCTAAAATACATAACAATTTGTTAAATCCTCCAAGGTAGACCTATTATTTCACAGATGGGCTCATATTTGCAGAACATGAGTATGTTCTTAAATCTTCAACTTAAAACATTTCTGAGAATGGGTCCTGCACATATCAGTAACAGTCAGGATTTGTTAGAGAGTATGAAGGGGCTTGTTTGGCAGGATGGTTATTATTGGATTAGAGTTGATGTTAAATCATTATATACCAATATTCATCATAAGTGGGGTCTTGAGGCAGTGGTAAATGTCATGGGATAGAGACCTCATACTTCTTTCCTCATTTCCCCTTTTAGAGTTTTGCTGATTCACAATTATTTTTCTTTTCAGAATGACATTTTTTTGCAGATTAAGGGTACAGCTATGGGAGCATCTTTTGCCCCCACATATGCTATCATATATAAGGGGGATTTTGAAAGGAAGTTTGTGTACCCTATGAAATTGTTATACTGAACATATGATTTTGTAAAAGAGCTATATAGATTATTTGATTGTTGTTGGTAGAGGTGACGTTTGTGAGTTTTTGCAATTTTTAAGGCCTTAAATGACAATCCCCGTGGACTCAAATTTTAATATGAATTAAATAGTAAGAGTATTAATTTTCTTGATGTTATAATTTATGTGGAGGCAGAGACTGTTAAATTTAAACCTTTTAGAAAGGAAACAGCAGTGAATATTTTTTACATGCTACAAGTATGCATCCCCCCATTTCTTGGATCCATTCCCCAATGGGTAACTCAAAATAATTTTTTAACAATACATCAGAAGCAGTGCTGAGAGAAAATTAATTGTGTAAGGTTGAAAATAGGCTTAGAGAATGAGGCTATACAGATGGACAAATTAGTAAAGCTAAAAAATGTTTATTGGAAGAGGATGAGTATGTATAATGTTAGATGTCAAAATGAGTTTAGTGATTGTGAGTGTTGTTAGAAGTATGGATACATTATTTTTATCTCAAGATATTTACCCTTTTCCCAAATTATGGAAAGAACTATTAGGGATTTGTGGTATGTGGTTAGTGATCATGATGTAATAGGAAAGCTTTTTTCCTAAACATATCACTTTTTCCTAAAGGAGAAATCAAATCATAAGCTAAACGAGATTGTGAAAAATGTTTATAGACCACAGTATTCACTGGTAGGGTGTAGAGGTATGTTCCAATGTGAGCACTGTAAGGTGTGTTCCAAATTTAAAAAAAACTTACAGGCAGTAAGATCAATGGGAGAAAATTTGTTTCTCATGATTTATTTAATTGTAAGTCAAAGGGGGGTGTTTATATCATAGGATGTAACTGCAGGTTTCCTGCTTGGTATGTGGGTCAAACTAAACATAAAGTTAAAGTCCATATTTTGGAAGATTTGGGGATATTAGGAACCAGAATATGAAATTCCCAGTAGCCAAACAGTATAGTAAAATGCATGGGATTCAGATGCAGGTTTCTTCTTTTGTGTATTGGCACAACAACCTTTTATTCCCAAGGAGGGGATTATTCAAGTAAATTAATTGTTAGAAATGAAAATATAGAACACTTCCCCTAGGGACTTAAATATGGAAGTCAATGTATGTTTTTAAATTATTTAAATAATTTCATTATTGAAAACATGTATTTTGTATTTTTTGTATATTTTTATACCAAGTGTATTTTGAATGGAGTATACTATTGCCTAATTAATTGGTTAATTCTTCAATTGGATTCATACCTGTATAAAAGTAGTGAATTTAGATGTGATGTTAGTTCCTGTGAAGGTAAATGGCTGAGGTATCAGACTAGTAAAATAAAGTTGTTAGCTTGCTGAGCGGTTTGGATTTATTTGTTTTTTTTTTTTTATTTACACCAATTTCTCTGACAGAGGCTGTAGTTAATATGGGTAGAGCAATAAATGCAAATCTATCTGCATCGTCAATACTGAGATTGAAAATGACTTCACATTTGTAGCCAAGGGCTCCTATGCCTGTTTGCATGGGGCCAAAGCCCATTGGGGCTGATGCTGATACCAAGAACAGCAGTAGAGAACCTGATCTAACTGCCCAACCTCTGACAACCGGATTGACTGGATCATCAAGCCACAGCCTGATAATGAAAGTCTCAAGAACATGGGTTCAAAGGCAAAAGCAGCCAAAATTAACAATGACCCTGACAGTGATGAAGCTGACACTGACCCTGAATGACCAATCCCAAAGCCTGTAGTCACACAGAATCCTTGACAGCATCAGTGCTAGAACCATTGACATTAATGGCACTGTCAACCCCAAAGACTGAATCCCCAAGACAGAGACCACAAATAACTTTGACATATCTGTCACTGTCAGCATTGACACATAAAGGTTTATGGCTGGCATGAAAAGAAGTGGTGCTAAAAAGGGCCACAGAGGAGAACTACAAAAGAAAAAACAACATCAACAACAACAAAAAATCAGTTAAGAAATGTCTCTGTCCACACTAGTATGAAGAGAAAGAGACAGGAAGAGTTTCCTGAAGAATTTTCATAAAGGTCCTCATCTTCTCATAATGAATATCCACTGTCACGGAGTGGCTTCTAAAGGATTTAATGTACCCGGCAGACAATGGCCCAGAGAGAAAAATCTTCTTGCCCTTAACTTCTAAAATGGAAGTAGCACTGTCTTCTGTGACCAGTTTTCTAGGAGACAATTCAGTTGCTGTCACTGGCAATTTTGAAACCCCAGAGAGTGAAGAAAGTAGAAGTAACCTTCTAACCTTGCTTTCTTCTGAACAGGAAAAATTGTTCCAGTGGTGTTGCTCGTGTATCTCTTTTTTTCTGTTTCCATTTCTGCCATGTTATCTTGCTTTGTATTTCTGCCTAGAAGAGCCTTGAGTTTTAGACTAGGTCCTTAGTGCCACTGGAATTGCTCTTGAAGTTTTGCCTCAAGCTGAAGCCTTTTTTGAAATGAACAGAGATACTTTTCATGCTATGCAAAATAAGCTTATTCTTTCTGTTTCTAAGCATATGAGGACTGAAAGGCTAGCAAATATCACACTTTTCTTTGACATAAGCCCCACCAAGACAAATCACATACAATGTATGCCTCTCTTACGAAAGCATTTCATATGCAAATTTCTAACATTTCTTAAATTTTCAAGTACTCTAGACTATGGTGAAAAAAGTAAGCACAGCAGCAAAGAAAACAGTCTACAGCGTATGGCTTTCAGAATGAGGAAGAATCAACAGTGTTTTCAGATTAAAATAGCTAAACACTGTACAATCATATGGGATACTTTTCTTTTTTTAAGAAGGTAAACAAAAAAAAACAACTGTAAATAGGAAAAGCAGAACAAATTACATAAAGAAGAGATATAGTGCAATTAAAAAATAGCACTCTCCTTGTGGAGAGTTTGAGTAAACAAAATTATCAAAAACATTAAAAACTGATCTGTTACATCTACCAGAATTAAGGAAAATCACCAGCCAAATGAAAGATAATCAAATAAGAAAGAATTTCAGACATAGTAAATCTAAGTAGCCTAAGTCATTTATCTCTAAACCAAGTATTCAAGTGACAAAAGAGATGAGGAGTGTAAACTAATTGGTACAGCATTATGGTTAAACAGGTGGGGTTAGTGGCCTGGAAAAGTTTAGATGCTGAGATTATTGAAAGCCTGATATTTCAGTCCTGTTAGTTAATGAGGATGGACTTATTCTTTCCAGATCAGGAATTAAGTATATTGAAAACCTTCTGAATTAATTACTCATTATTCTACTAATACAGAGATGATACTGTCCGGTGATATTTCATTTTGTGCCATATGAACTATGCTTTTTCTATGGAATGGTCCAGAACCCTAAATAACTGGTATAGTGAAGCAGAGCCTGCCTACTGCAACTTTATCTTTGCCTCAGTCTGATCTGATGAACAGCCAAACTGCCATATAAATACCAACAAAGGGGGAAGAGGTAGTGAATAAAACATGAATTTCCATCTGTTAATACTCGGCCTAAACAGTCCAGCAATGTTGATAATCTATAATGAATTTCATTAGCTATGTTACATGTACCTCTCAAAGTGGGACAGGTGGTAACCCTATACATGTATATAATCACTTTGCTAAAAAAACACCTGAAATTCTACACAGCCAGTACACAATATGATGCAGCACACCACAGCTAGGCAGAAGAACTCTCATAATACAGCAAGCCACAGTACACTGAGCAGGACATTGGGCAGCCAAAAGCCATGGGAAATAATTGTGCTAGGGTATACCTTCTAGGCTGAAGTAAAAGCATCTGCAAGTTATTGAAAAAAATCCATTTGTGGAACTTTACAAAAAGCGAAAGAGGAACAATCAGCTCCAGCAACATGCAGGAAGTGGAACATGGTGATCATGTGTTGAACACATGATAGAAAGGAGACACCAGTTAGGAGATGTGGTGTATGCAATACAGTAGCAAACATATAGAGAACATACAGATCATTTGTCTTCTCAGCAAGGGGTACAGACTACCTACAGATAATACAAGAATTGTAAAGGGGCCCCACTATCCACACTACACAGTGTGGGACCTAATTGTTTACCACCAGGATTCAATTTACCTCCTTATAAATCCAAATTAACATTATGAGACTTTGATGCCTGCACTCAAAGAAAGTCACAGAATAGGCCAGGATAAAGAACAGGCCATGTCTGGTTGTTCACACTCTACCAGTTTCCCTTCTCTCGATGTTCAGGTAACATCAGAAAGTAATTTGAAGGAATCATGAGTGGCTTGGAGCTTACATGGAAGGCATCTGCAATTACTCATCTATATATATATATATATATATATATATATATATATATATATATATATATATATATATATATCACATGCAGAACCTCACCAACCTTCAGTCAGAGACATCTATGTTTGTTCAACCTTCACAAGCTCAGGGCTGAGCATTTGTTTTGGAACCTAGCCCACTGTCTGGTGCTGATCAGAAACACCTTTATTTTATATCTTATACACTGACACCCGCTGGGCAAAAGTACTCACAATTGGACAAGTAAAGTTTAGCTGTAATTTCTAGAATCCAAGGAGTTCAGAAATGCTTACAGGATTTTGTTTTTACCTTATATTCACATCACAAACTTTGTTTGCCATTTTCAGTAAAAAAAAAAAGAAACCTGTTTTACAAATATATTCACCAAGAGAACAACACTGGGTAGTGCTTCTGACACATATCAATATACCATAGTTTACAAACTGAGAAGCAGGTTATCTACACAGAAACACTTGTACACTTGGACATTCCTGATAAGTATCAACATTTGACTTCATGAATAATTCACCAGTGCATAATGAGCAAGTTAAAAAAAATGAGATTCAGCTTTATCAGGATGGCACAGTGGCACAGCAGATAGTACTGCCACCTCATAGCAAGAGGTTCTCTGTTAGATTCTTGGCTAGGGAGCCTTCCCTGCATAGTCTGTATGTCCTTCCTCCCACATTCCAAAGACATGCAGTAGGTTGATTGGACACTCTAAATTGGCCATAGGTGTGAGTGTGCATGTTAAGTATGGTGTGGAAGAACTACTTCTGCAGGGCTAGCCACCTGGTGGTGTAAACCTTGGCTCCAGATGATTAACACCACCAGATGATTGTCACTGTTTCATACATTCATAGAGTCATAGATTCATACACTGCCACTAGGCTAATATATATATATATATATATATATATATATATATATATATATAATGGTGCAGTGGTACAGCGGTAATTGTCGCCTCACAGCAAGAGGTTCTCTGGTTCGATTCTTGTCTGGAGTGCCTTCTGTGTGGAGTCTGCATGTCCTCCCTGCATTCTTGTGGGTTTTTTCTGGGTACTCCAGTTTCCTCCCACGTTACAAAGATATGTGTCTGGAGCATTTCTCCCTGGGCCTCCACTGAAAATTGGCTTTGTTCCAAGTTGGACTTTCCTGGTAAACAAATGTTAAATAAATAAATACATATAACATCACAAAATACAAACTAGCCTATCACAAGGCAGCATTCAGATCTCTTAGCAACAATAGAACCTCAGGCATACCTTGTTAAAGGGACACATAATTCTGAGAAGTGGTTTAATGCTGTAGCCTCCGTGATTTCAAAACTAGCTTCAGTAAAATATGATAATTCAGTCCTGATCCTCCAATGGCCCTAAACTTAAAGATCCACAGCAGCCCAGCCCTCTCCATATCATTGACTATGTCTCCCAATTGTTCATTTGGCCTCATCCTCTCTAAAATCATAAATCTAAAAGAATGCCCCTCTCCAAACTGCAACATATGTTTAGCCACTGCACTGGATTCATACCTTTCCTACCACAATATGAATGGTCCCTAATGTGTTCACACAGCTTTCTATTCATTTTACTGACATAAAAGATGGTACAACCCTGGCAGTAAGTAAGATAAACCAAGTTTTGACTATTACAGTTACCACAAATGGAAAAACTAAAATTTTGGCCCAAATCAGGATGTTTCAATCTTATTACATTCATCAGTGTACTCACAGAAGATGCACGATCCACACTTGTGGGTACCATGTAAGCTCACTCCGTCCTGCTCTAAATCTGTTTTATTAAGATAGCATGACATCCTTTTGAGAGATTTCTTATTCTGGTATTGAAACCGGGGCCGTATGCCCACTATCCATGCTATCTGGTCGTGTAATTGTAATATTAGCCAATGTTTAGCAATGATGTTTCTAACAGCTCTTGTGTCACTATTTTAGGTTATGGACATACTCATGGTTTTAACGCAATCTCCCATTGAATCATTTTTTCCTATTCATTGATGAAGAATATGGTTTTGCCCTGGTATTTCTAGATGATATAGCTATATTTATCCCATTGTAGATCTGTCTATCCCTGTACCCCTTCATGCTTTAAGTTTTCGAACCCTTGGACAAATTCACTATCAACAGCATGGAGCCAGGACACTCTCATTGATTGACCTGTTATTACATTGTGAAATGTGATTATGATTGGAAGGGAGATAGGAAATTCACCACGGGGATCACTTCTGTAGCTCTGCCTGACAGTGGCACAGGAAGATCATTTTCTTGGGTGGCGAAAGCCAGGGTACCTTTGGCTAGGCTTATATAGGCCCTAGGGCCAATAGCCTAGTACCTACCTATGAACCTATGAAATACATGAGCTGGATGCATGCACATTCTGTGTACATATGAAACCCTATGACAGTCTTTATGGAATAACCTAGTAGTAAACCCATCCTCTAATTTTCTACTGATCTGCACATCCAGATATTCCAACTCATGTATAGAATAATACATTGAAAATTTTAAAAAAGTGGTTGTTCCATGCAAATAATCAATGAAACACTGCAACTCACAACGTGTGCGTGTCCACAATAAAAAAAAAAAGTCATCCATAAATCATCAGTTGAAGCTTACATGGGGGCTAAATACATGGGATCTGAGCACAACATCAGATTCCCACTGTGCCATAACCATATTAGCATAACTATTGGCACATGATGTGCCCATAGCTATGCCCAATGTTTGTAAATAGCAGATGCCATAAAAAAATAAATACATTATTTTCCAAAATTGTTTCCAGGAAAAGGCAAATTAAATCTATATCGTTGTCCAAATAATCATTATATTGCAAAACAAAAGACTTAATCATATCCACGCCCTCACTGTTAGGTATTATGATGAATAAAGATTGCACATCCAAAGTGACTATCAGACATTGCAAAAGGACTGCATTTTCCTTAGAGAACATATATACATCCTGTAGGAACTGTTGTGTGTCACACAATACATGTCTACACAAATCCAGAACAGGTCTAAGTTTCTTTTCTACATATATTGACAGAGGCTCAGTTATCCACCCGTCTCCTGCTACTATGGGCCTAAAAGGAGACATAGTGGGGTGTCTGTGGACCTTGGCATACCATGGAGAATGGATATCAGTGATGTCTCCACAGTACAATAGTCAAACAGCTCACATGTTATAATTCCCTGAATGTAACATTCATTTCAACATGTCAAAAACTGTTTTAAACATTGTTGTTATATCACTCATGTCAACAATTCTGCATGTCTTAGGGTCATTAAGTATGTCTCTTATTTTCTTGAAGTAAAATGCACTGTCCATAACAACAATAGAGCCTCCTTTATCAGCAGGCCTGATGACTATTCCATAATCAGTTCTCAGATCTTGAAGTGCTCGCCGTTGCACTGGAGACAAGTTAGTAAACCTTTGCTTTCTGTGAGGGTTTTGTAACAAGTCAGTAATATCACGTTCACACAACTGACTAAAAGTCTCAAGCAAGGGATGAATCTGTGGAGTAAATAAACTAGGCTTTTTAATGTATTTATATCATGTACATTAAACTCATCATGATATAGACTCTTCAGCATCAAATTCCCGATAAACATCTTCAATTCTAATACAGTCTCTGCCAAATCTGCTTGTTATGCAGGAATGAAATACAGTCCATTATCCAGGATCGATTTCTTAATTACCAACAGCTCTTTCCAGGAAATGTTCCCAACTAAAGACCTATCACAGGTAGTCACATTTTTTTGGTTGTGTGATGTTTATTCCCACCCAGGGGTTGCTTCTGCTTCATTCTCCCTCTGCTCCTTGATCATTTGGTCAGCTTTCTTGTGTTCAAATGTATAGATAGAGGTAGTTAAGGAAAATCCTTATTCATGGCTCCGCAAGCCTTTTTCCTAACAAAAGGAGTTTGTTGTATGTTGACGTGGATATTTGATGTGGAGGTTGGAGTTGGAGTAATGGACACAGACTCCATTCCAGATCGCATGTTCTCCATGCATATCAATCTATCAGTCCTCTTATCCTGCAATATCGCAAGAAGGAACACCATCGCTCATCGATCCATCAATCTCATTAATAACATCCTCAGTATGTCTCGGCCAAGCAAAGACATAATTACTATGAAAACCATGAACGTCCCTCTCCAATTTCCTTTTCTTCTGTTGATATAGCCTACATTCATAAAGATGTGCATTGTCAGTCACCTCGATCAGTGCCAAGTCTACCGCATCTGCTGCTGCTAGCTGATATAATTGGTCTTGTTGCTGCTGAATCCAAGCCACAAATTCTAGTTCAACAGGGCTAAAACAATCAATTAATAATTTTAAATAATTAAAACTAGTGTCCAAATTTATTCATTGCCATTTGGCTAAAAGTTCCTGATGCTGGGTACAATAAGTAGGCATTTTTAGCAGACGCAATCCATGGGGTATTACCTTAGACTCAATACATGCTTCAAAGTGTAAAAATGAGAAAACCGACAAGAACTGGCAGCCACACTCCGGTTTAATGAATGAATGAATTAAAGTGCTTTTCGACTGATGCAACACAGCCTTCTTCAGAATACAAAATCAGAGCTCCAATTACATTTACATATCAAAAACAAACCAAAAAGGCACGAAATAAGGTAATCAATTAGACAAATAGATCAATTAATTCACTTAAAGTGCACTCTAGCTACATACCATATTTAAAAACAGTCTTATTCATAACTAATTTAAAATAACATTCTAAAATAACTTTAACAAACCTTTATAAACTAATCTTACAAATAATTAAACAAAAATCATCTCTCTATACTTTTTAATTTTAAAAGACTACTAATAGAAATTGCATTATTTAAACCAGGTATATTACCAGCATCTAAACTAATTTGCCATTTTAGTTCTAATTCATATAATTTAAGTACAAATGGGCCACCTCTAAAACTACGTGTAATGCTATCAATAACCAAAAATTTAAAATAATGATTACTAACCATAACAACATGTTTGGCTAGTGCGTTCTCCGGCTTTTTGTGGTTTATAGCATAAATATGCTCATATATTCTGTCACGGAGTCTACGCTCCGTCTTACCAACATAGAAAGCAGGACAACACATGCATCTAGCCAAATAGACTATTTCTTTAGAATTGCAGTTAAACCTGCCCTGTAGTCTATATTTAAAACCATTAATAGTAAATGAATTAGTTATTTCTATATGTTTACACATATTACATGCCTCACATTTTATCATTCCTGATGACTTAACGACTGGCCTTGTATTATAAGCTAATACATTTTTCAAATTTTTACCACGTTTAAAAACTATTTTAGGCCCTTGCCCGAGTTTATTCAATAAACTCTGACTTAATCTAAACAGACCCCAATTCTTCTTAATTATATTAATACAAGAAGAACTCTGTTTACAATATGTAGTAATAAAACTGCTAGACACCTTATGATCTCCTACATCCGATAACATTACATCGTCACTATGACTAACTGACTCACCAAAATTTGAAATATCTTTGACGACAACAGGTTTCATAGGTAACAATGGTACATATATTTGATTAGCTCTTTTTCTTGCAACTTCATTAATTAAATCATCCAGCATATCTGCCGGATAACCCCTTTGTATGAATGCCATTTTCAAGAATTGGCATTCATCATCGAAATCTAAATCTTGGGTAGAAATCCGGGTGGCTCTAACCAGTTGTCCCTTAACAACTGCCCTTTTCTGATATAAGGGGTGACAGCTTGAGAAATGCAGAAATGTATTTGAATATGTAGTTTTACAGAAAATTCTAGCTGTATAACAATTTAAACACACAATACGCAAAAGATAGAACCACCAGAACTACGGAGCAGTGACCCAGCAATAGCAATGGATGAAAAAATAAAGATCAAGCAAACAAAAAGCAACACCATGCGCTGGGTCTGATGGCTAGTCAAAGTATATACTCCTCTTTCAAGGCAATAGACAGTCAAAAGGAAAAAAGTCACAAAGTTGTTTAGAGATGCCACAAAACTGCAAAATGATGAAGTCAAGCAGTTTATTTCCAAATCTGTTAGCACTTTCACCCGTAGGCTTCTTCAGACAGTACAATGTTACACAAGACATATACAGTTTAAATACATGGGTGTCGCTACTGATAGGTTAAACAATATATCACATGCTTAAAAAAGATATCAACTATTTAAAAACACATTATGGACTATTCAAAATAAGAACTATTAATAATCTAATGTTATAAAAATCTAATATTATAAAACTATACATTATACATTTAGGGTGGGCTATTAAATACTTATAGTAAAATGTATGCATTGTTAATGAACTAAAAGGGTAGAAATTAAAACTAGTAGATATAATCATATGTACTAAGGTCTGTAACATCTCTTTTTCTTTAATACTGGTGCTATATGTATTTTTTCATTCAACCCTGGATGCTTGTCAGCCCTGCACCTTATTATCCAGGACATCTCTCTTTCTAAGGTGTAATTAATAAAATCACCTCCCCTGCTACTGGAATGGACCTCTTGTAAAACACAGAATAAAAACGTGTGTTCTGGACCAGTGGATTTCACATGCCTAGCTAATGCATTAGTGTCATTGCCCATCCTAATCTGATACATGTGTTCCCCGATCCTCTCTTTAAACATTCTGTTCGTTTTGCCAATGTAAAACGAGGTACAGGCTGAACACCTAGCCAGATAGATCACATTAGAGCTCATACAAGTAGTATTCGTATTTAGTTTGAACTCATATTGAGTAACAGGGTGTGCAAAGGAAATCCTAGTATCTATAAAAACACACTGGTTACAGTGTCCACATGGATTTGTGTTCAAAGCCTGTAAATTATTATGGCTTATAATAGGATGTAGTGTCTTGTTGCATAACATGTATCTCATGTTGGGCTTGTTCTTATAACTAATCTGAGGTTTTAGACCTACTATTTCCCTAACAGTTGGATCAAGGATCAATATTTCCCATCGATTTTCAATGAAGGTCCTTATAGCTCCAGCATCTTGTCATAGGAATGCTTTACTCCATCGCCAAAGTATGCATCCTACTTACGTCTTCAATAATGTTATGAAGGGCCAAATTATGAGGGCGGCTAGGCTAAATCCCAGTGAGAATGGTTACACCGAGGAAGTTAATAAAATGAGAGGGATGTTTATAAATAGAGGATATGATGCACATACCTTTGACAGAATGGAGTCTGAGGTTAGTAAGCTTCGATCTAATGTGGCTAGACCTTACTATTCTGAACCAGTCTTGAATAGTAACTTGGTACCATCTACTCCTGAATTACCCTCTAGTTCACTTAGGGCCCCCCTTTTTTACACACAAGATGCTGGAGCTATAAGGAACTTCATTGAAAATCGATTAGACAAATAGATCAATTAATTCGTTAGATGCTGGTAATATACCTGGTTTAAATGATGCGATTTCTATTAGTAGTCCTTTAAAATTAAAAAGTATAGAGAGATGATTTGTGTTTAATTATTTGTAAGATTAGTTTATAAAGGTTTGTTAAAGTTATTTTAGAATGTTATTTTAAATTAGTTATGAATAAGACTGTTTTTAAATATGGTATGTAGCTAGAGTGCACTTTAAGTGAATTAATTGATCTATTTGTCTAATTGATTACCTTATTTCGTGTCTTTTTGGTTTGTTTTTGATATATAAATGTAATTGGAGCTCTGATTTTGTATTCTGAAGAAGGCTGTGTTGCATCAGTCGAAAAGCGCTTTAATTCATTCATTCATTAAACCGGAGTGTGGCTGCCAGTTCTTGTCGGTTTTCTCATTTTAAGCTGTTTGTCGTTGGATTTTTGTGTTTAACTAGTTGAATGGATCCCAGCCCGACTGCATCTGGTAACCTGTCTCTGTCACAAGGAACTAATAACGTTTCTACTGAACTTATTGAAGGTACTTCAAGATCGGGCTTCCCGCTAACTGAAAATAATGTATTGCTTCTGTTATCAACAAAAATAGAATCCATTTGTGCCCGCTTAGATCAACTTGACCAAAACCAGCGGGTTTTACATAATTTAATAAATGTCAATGTGAGAGACAAAAATAGCGGAAATTCAAGTGCACCAGTTACATCTAATTCAACCGGAAGGTTACCTGGCTTTTTCCAGCAAGCGGAGTTGACTGATAGTAGTCAAATTGACGTCAGTACACCGCCACCAGCACAAAAAACTCCTGTGGGTTCGCCTCGTTTGACTGGAGTATCAGGCTCTCAAGCACTTGATCTACCATTTCTTGTTTCTACTACTTTGTCGAGCCCAGCTGCAACTTCCCGAACACTAACAGGGCATGCAGTTTCTGGTCCAGTAACAGGGCATGCAGTTCCTGTGTCAACTAATAAACATACGGATGATTTTCCAAAGATGGCATCATGGATTAAAGATACTTTTTCATTTTCGAATGGGAATTATATCGCATCTAACCAGCAAGGTGATATTTCGGTTTTTGATAAAAACCCAGTCTCTAACATAGTAAGTCATTTGAAACTGCTAGATACTTTTTTGTTTAAGCTTAAGAAAACGCAATTGGAGATTGCTTATTTCACGGAGTGTTTGAAGCAGAAAATTATACCAAAAGGTTTACGTAGAACGCAGTATCCTACAGGCTTAATTAAAGATTCTCTGTTCCATAAAGAATTGATACAGTTATTTGACTGTCATGGGTTCGAATTATTGAACCTGATGATAAAACACTATTCATATTTAGCTGGTGATATTTCTGATTCTGTGTTAGAATTGGATAAGAAAGTGGTGGAGGATGCTGAATTCGTGAGATATAAATATGAGTATGCCAGAATTATTTCAAGCATTGACCATCACATGCAAAAATTACAAAGTAACAAGAACAAAAAACTTGAAAGAGATGTTAAAGCATACAACCAGGGTTCAGCATACCCCCCCACCCCCTCCTGCACAGGTATGGCATGGAGGGAACTTTAAGGATCCATCTAGTAAAGTTAATTCCCAGGTTAATACGAATAGCCAGAATGTCCAATTATCTGTTGGGTTTGATTTAGATACAAACAATTCTCACGTTGACTCTGTACTTTCTGAATCGGAGTTTCCACCTCTTAGGAGGAGTGAAAGACTTCAGAATTGCTCTCGAGTTAATTATAATCTTAACTCAAGAGCGCAACATCAAACATGTCCTAATGATAACCAGGATTTTCAACAGGTGAATTATACCAAAGCAAGACCTTTTACAACAACAACCCCAAGCCCAGGTCAACAAGGAATTTGAACTAATGACTAGGGAGGATTCTTGTGGTGAGGAAGTAATAGCCCTCACCGAGTCTTCCTCCCATTTTTTGGTATTTAATGACTTGTTAGATGTTGATAGTGATTCGAATACACCTGAACTTGTTGATTTTGGTCTAAATGTAAATATAATGGGTCCAGCAATAATTTTAAATGAAAAACAAGACTTTAAAGTGTTTAATTTTTCTTCTTGTCCTATTTCACCTGAACTAGTTAATTTGTTAGCTAAGGGGTATACATATGTCCCTCAGCAGCGAATAGATTTAACTAGGATGATTATAGATCTTAAATTGTTTACAAGGAAATTGAATTTTCAATTTCTTTTTGGGAATAGTAGTGGTTTGGATGTAATGCAAGAATTTCATATTCCCAGTACGTTTAACCCTCCGCTGCACCCGATTATTCAATCATTCGAGGCAGTTTGTGAATTGGATTTTAGATCTTTGGCTAAACAGAAATGCAGTAATGATATACTTACATCTGAACGTGAATTAATTAAGTTCATTCACACACAGAAAATCCGGATATGTAAACCGGATAAGGGTGGAGGTTTGGTAGTGTTCGATGTGGATGATTATAACGAAAGAATGTCTGTACTACTGAATAATGATACATATATGATTAGTTCTAGGTCTGAAGTCAATAGTGCATATAACTTGGTAAAATCTTGTGTTAACGACCTCTTTATTGAGGGTCGCATTGACCAACACCTATTGAACTACACCTACTGAACTATATGACTACTTCATTCCCTATGTATCCAAGTTTTTTTGGCATTCCTAAGATCCATAAAGACTTATCCAATCCCCCCATGAGACCATTGGTGGATGGTCCCCTACCTATGTCTGCGCCAAGGCTATTGATTCCATCCTACAAAAAGTAGTAGTATGTGAAGTACAAATATGTAAAGACTCCTGGTCATTTCTTTCTAATATTAACACCATAGAGTTTAGTCCTAGTAATAATTTATTAACTGTAGATGTTAAGGACCTGTATACTTGTATTCCGCATTTAACAGCGTTAGAATGGGTGGCTTATATGATGAGAAAATATGATGTTTCTAGTCATGATATTTCTTTAGTGATGGAATTGTTAGATTTGGTGCTAATAATTATTTCATCTTTAATCAGCAATTTTATTTGCAGAAGGTAGGTTTAGCCATGGGGTCTCCATGTGGGGCCAGCGTGGCTAACCTTGTAATGGATTACTGGGAATCTGAATACGTATCCAAACTACAGTTATACGTGGACCATGTAGTCTATTATACAAGATATCTTGATGATATTTTTGTATTAATAAAAGGTGACGAACAGGTAGCGGCTTCTTTGGTAGAAGCTTTTAATTCTTCAACTGAATTTTTAAAATTCACGTCTATGTTTGATAGATTGTCAGTATCTTATTTAGATATTTTATTAAATAAGAATATCGAGTTAAATTGTTATACAACTAGAATTTTCCGTAAAACTACATATTGAAATACGTTTCTGTATTTCTCAAGCTGTCACCCCTTATATCAAAAAAGGGCAGTTGTTAAGGGACAACTGGTTAGAGCCACCCGGATTTCTACCCAAGATTTAGATTTCGATGACGAATGCCAATTCTTGAAAATGGCATTCATATAAAGGGGTTATCTGGCAGATATGCTGGATGATGTAATTAATGAAGTTGGAAGGAAAAGAGCTAATCAAATATATGTACCATTGTTACCTATGAAACCTGTTGTCGTCAAAGATATTTCAAATTTTGGTGAGTCAGTTAGTCATAGTGACGATGTAATGTTATTGGATGTAGGAGATCATAAGGTGTCTAGCAGTTTTATTACTACATATTGTAAACAGAGTTCTTCTTGTATTAATATAATTAAGAAGAATTGGGGTCTGTTTAGATCAAGTCAGAGTTTATTGAATAAACTCGGGCAAGGGCCTAAAATAGTTTTTAAACATGGTAAAAATTTGAAAAATTTATTAGCTTATAATACAAGGCCAGTTGTTAAGTCATCAGGAATGATAAAATGTGAGGCATGTAATATGTGTAAACATATAGAAATAACTAATTCATTTACTATTAATGATTTTAAATATAGACTACAGGGCAGGTTTAACTGCAATTCTAAAGAAATAGTCTATTTGGCTAGATGCATGTGTTGTCCTGCTTTCTATGTTGGTAAGACGGAGCGTAGACTCCGTGACAGAATATATGAGCATATTTATGCTATAAACCACAAGAAGCCGGACAACGCGCTAGCCAAACATGTTGTTATGTTTATTAATAGCATTACACGTAGTTTTAGAGGTGGCCCATTTGCACTTAAATTATATGAATTAGAACTAAAATGGCAAATTAGGTTAGATGCTGGTAATATACCTGGTTTAAATGATGCGATTTCTATTAGTAGTCTTTTAAAATTAAAAAGTATAGAGAGATGATTTTTGTTTAATTATTTGTAAGATTAGCTTATAAAGGTTTGTTAAAGTTATTTTAGAATGTTATTTTAAATTAGTTATGAATAAGACTGCTTTTAAATATGGTATGTAGCTAGAGTGCACTTTAAGTGAATTAATTGATCTATTTGTCTAATTGATTACCTTATTTCGCGCCTTTTTGGTTTGTTTTTGATATATAAATGTAATTGGAGCTCTGATTTTGTATTCTGAAGAAGGCTGTGTTGCATCAGTCAAAAAGCGCTTTAATTCATTCATTCATTAAACCGGAGTGTGGCTGCCAGTTCTTGTCGGTTTTCTCATTTTAAGCTGTTTGTTGTTGCTTCAAAGTGTAGCCATTGTAACTGAAGTCTTTTCAGATAACAAAAGTCATGTTCCAAAGCTCTAATTTTATCACATAGCTGTATCAACTCACCTCCAACCCCATCAGCTGCTGTGGTAGACCCAGTAACATCACATCATTGGAGCGGATTACTTTCAATGTGAATAAATTTAAGCAACTGATCACCCCCCCCCCCTAACTGAGCAGGGTAGATTAAAATCCAGCTTAATATCTGCAGACAATCCTTTGGATTTACTTCCAAGGGGCATGGATGTTTATAATGATGTTAAGCATATTATGTAACATTGTCTCCACTGGTTGTTTCATGATGAAATATGTAGTTCACCATCTTTACATCAGATGCAACTTATTCTACCTGTATGACTATTCCACTGTTATTTTCCCAGACATGACAGCTGCACCATTTATGCATACACTAACACAATTATCCCATTCAATTTTATTTTCAGTCAAAAAATCTAAACTCTTTAAATTTTTTCACTCCTATAACACCTTCTTTGTACACTTTCATTTAACAGCTGTACCTCATTATGGCAGTCTGATTTTTTTTTTTGCGGGTTTGATTTCTTACTTCATTTAACACCCATACATTCTTACGTAACTCTGATAAATTTTTTCAGGTTTGATTTCTTACCAAGGTGACTTTCTAATTAATTATAGGTATCATAAAAACAGCAGTATGAAAATAATAAAATGGCACTAAGACAGAAATAAATAAATAAAATAAAATATACTGGGCCATCCTGCAGTGGAGATGTCAATACACTGTTCATCATCTATTATTTATATTTTCATATTTGCATTCACATTTTCTTACCTGAGAAAGTTATGTGTTACTGAGGAGCATTGTATGAAATATCAAGCAGAAGGGCAGATAATACATTGTCACTGTCCATGTATAATACACAGCACTTGAGATATAGATGGTTGTTTGGAAGTAATTATAAAAGTATGCAGCATTTCCACATATACATTAATATTTCCAAAATAAAGTGACAAAACTATTGCATGACATCAACTGACATCTTCAATTATATCAAAGAAAATTGTCATTAATATTTGTACTGTAAGTTGTACATCTTGAAAGAAACCCAGTGTCATTTATATTGTTAATTATATGACTAAGCATAATTTTTAATATTTTTGCAAGAATCTCAGTAAAAAAAGCACTCAGAAAGGAATTTATTGCTGTCAATGAAAGCTCACAAATGGCTGTTTTAAAGTATATTGATACTATATGTCTAGGATGGACTGTTTCCAAATATGAAAAGTTGTTTGTATAACTTTAGAGAAAAATATATTCTTGGATTTGTGTGCATTAGAATATATTACAACACTGATGTAAAAACAATGAATGCACTATTACCGCTGGAAAGATTTTTTTTTTACTTATAGCATTGCTGTTTGCACCTTTTTAATAGTATTTACTGTTCAAAAGCCATGTACTTGTTTTTTACTTTTAATTTAATTTTCAGAAAATGCTCCAGAACATAAGTATGTATGCAGGCTATTACAGATATGACATTCCACAGGTTAGTGATATTGATGTGCTAAATAATTCCTTTTATATTGTATGACAAGACAGGGTTCCCATTTGTATGTTTGAGAACTGTAACCATGATTTATGAAAATGTGATTATAGAAAATATATACTAACCCAGACATTACTGTAAATTGGAATATTCTATCTTCTCCAAGGCACAGAGATGTTGCAGTTGATATAAGTAGAGGGCTGTGGGGGTACAGTTTCCCCTACATCAAGAGTCTTGCACCCATGCAAAATAAAAATGCTCTAAATGTGCAACAGCGACTTTCAAAGTTGTCTGTTACTCGCACTGACATTTTCATTGTTTCAGGACTTGCATTTTCAAGTCTCAAATTTCAAATAGAGAGACAAAAAATACCCCTCTATAGAAAAATATTTCTCCACTGAAATCCATCCATCTACAACCCCTTTTCCCATTTTTTTGCACATGTGGTTAGGGTGTCACTTCAACAGTGACAATCATATAGAGAGCCAAGATTTACACCACTGGGTGGCTAGCCCTGCCTTGGTAGTTCTTCCATACCACACTCACATGCACACTCATAACTATGGCCAACCCAGCAGCATCAACCGAATCATCCAGATGAAAAGAACCTTTACTATTTGTTTAGATCCTCTCGATTATCTGTGTCTTCATTTTTTTTATATTTCCTGGCAATTTTAATGCCATTCTTGATCTCACACATATCAAATGCTGCTTGCAGCAAAAGGTGCTCCAGACAGAGTGTGTGTGTGTGTGTGTGTGTGTGTGTGTGTGTGTGTGTGTGTGTGTGTGTGTGTGTGTGTGTGTGTGTGTGTGTGTGTGTGTGTGTGTGTGTGTGTGTGTGTGTGTGTGTGTGTGTGTGTGTGTGTGTGTGTGTGTGTGTGTGTGTGTGTGTGTGTGTGTGTGTGTGTGTGTGTGTGTGTGTGTGTGTGTGTGTGTGTGTGTGTGTGTGTGTGTGTGTGTGTGTGTGTGTGTGTGTGTGTGTGTGTGTGTGTGTGTGTGTGTGTGTGCGTGTGTGTGTGCGTGTGTGTGTGTGTGTGTGTGTGTGTGTGTGTGTGTGTGTGTGTGTGTGTGTGTGTGTGTGTGTGTGTGTGTGTGTGTGTGTGTGTGAGCTTTCTGTTGGGCTATCATTAATGCCAGTAGATACTAGGTCTTCAGTGGACATTCAGAGACAGTGACAACATTGTTAAAGAACATTTGCTGCTTATTTTTTTCTGCTCATTTTCTTAAAAACAAAGTAAATAAATCAACAGGGTTATTAGCCAAATGTTGATATTTACTATGCAAATGTGGTGCAGGTTGGAGGGTTTCCTCTGGCACAATTGCCACTTTCTCACCAAAAAAAATATGTACTTTGCCTTTGGATTTTTTGATGACTACACAGTCAGAAATCCAACCTTAAATAGCAGTCATAATGCCTTTGCCTTTGTTCAGTAGAGCTGCAGCCACTCATTCTGCACATAATACGCCATCTTATCTCACACTTCCAAGTGCTGCTGTGTTACTTCTCTTTTATTTAGCATTGTACATGGACTAAGGTGCACAAATGCTTCTAAAAATTATTTTTTTCTAGTCATGGTTTCCTGCTTTCCTGCCTAAACTTTTCTGCCTCATCTCCCCATCTTTGCTATCTACCACATGCAATTAAGATTAATAATAACATTTAATACACTTAATAAATGACCTGTACAAATTACATTAGCAGCTAACTGTTGTCATTGTGTGTCATCTCTTTAATATCCAGCAGTACTAGTCCCAGTCCAGTATTATTTGCAAAAAAGTTAATTCCCGATGATAATTTGAATGCTTATTTATAGTAAAGACTGCTAAGAAAGACCTGGATGGATTTGCCATGATACAATGTATGCTACAAATCAGAGAGTGGCTGAATGCCAGAAGATGGATGCATCAAAACAGTACAGCAAATATATATTGGTTACCAGAATGTAATCATATAAATATATACAATGTCAACAAATTGAACACTACAAATCAACATCATCATCATCATCATCATCTTTCGGCTGTTCCCGTTAGGGGTTGCCACAGCAGATCACCTGTTTCCATTTCTTCCTGTCCTCTGCATCTTGCTCTGTCACACCAACCACCTGCATGTCCTCTCTCACCACATCCATAAACCTTATCTTAGGCCTTCCTCTTTTCCTGTTACCTGGTAGCTTCATCCTTAGCATCTTTTTCCCAATATACTCAGCATCCCTCCTCAGCACATGTCCAAACCAACGTAATCGTGCCTCTCTGGCTTTGTCTCCAAACCTTCCAACCTGGGCTGACCCTCTAATATACTTATTCCTAATCCTGTCCACCCTCGTCACACCCAGTGCAAATCTTAACATCTTTAATTCTGCCACATCCAGCTCAAACTCCTGCCTTTTGTCAATGCCACTGTCTCCAACCCATATAACATAGCTGGTCTCACTACCCTCTTGTAGACCTTCCCTTTCACTCTTACAGGTACTCGTCTGTCACAAATCACTCCTGGCACTCTTCTCCACCCACTCCATCCTGCCTGTACTCTCTTCTTCACCTCTCTTCCACACTCACCGTTACTCTGAACTATTGACCCCAAGTATTTAAACTCATCCACCTTCGCCACCTCTACTCCTTGCATCCTAACCATTCCTCTATCCTCCCTCTCATTCACACAAATATATTCTGTCTTAGTCCTGCTGACCTTCATTCCTCTTCTCTCTAGAGCATATCTCCATCTCTCCAGGGTCTCCTCCACCTGTTCCCTACTCTCACTACAGATCACAATGTCATCTGCAAACATCATAGTCCACAGGGACTCCTGTCTGATCTCGTCTGTCAACCTGTCCATCACCATTGCAAATAAGAAAGGGCTCAGAGCTGATCCTTGATGTAACCCCACCTCCACCTTAAACGCATCCATCACTCCCACCGCAGACCTCACCACTGTCACATTACCCTCGTACATATCCTGTACTACTCTTACATACTTTTCTGACACTCCTGACTTCCTCATACAATACCACAACTCCTCTCTAGGCACCCTGTCATATGCTTTCTCTAAGTCTACAAAAACACAATGCAACTCCTTCCGACATTCTCTGTACTTCTCCATCAACACTCTCAGAGCAAAGATTGCATCTGTAGTGCTCTTTCCTGGCATGAAACCATACTGCTGATCACTAATCATCACGTCCCTTCTTAACCTTGCTTCCACTACTCTTTCCCATAACTTCATGCTGTGACTGATCAACTTTATCCCTCTGTAGTTACTACAGCTCTGCACATCACCCTTATTCTTAAAAATCAGTACCAAAACACTTTTTCTCCATTCCTCAGGCATCTTCTCACTTTCAAAGATTTCATTAAACAATCTGGTTAAAAACTCCACTGCCATTTCATCTAAACACCTCCATGCTTCCACAGATATGTCATCTGGGCCAACAGCCTTTCCATTGTTCAGTCTCTTCATAGCTATCCTTACTTCCTCCTTGCTAATCCATTGTACTTCATGATTTACTATCCCTACATCATCCAACCTTCTCTCCCTCTCATTCTCTTCATTCATCAACCCCTCAAAGTACTCTTTCCATCTCCTCAACACACTCTCCTCGCATGTGAGTATGTTTCCCTCACTATCCTTTATCACCTTTACCTGCTGCACTACAGCACTACAAATCAACAATCTAGATACAAATGATGCTGTTACTCATCCTCAATGAAAAGTAAAAACAGATATCCTTACTAATGACCCTTGCAAAGGCCCCTTCTAACATGGTGCTTCTGGGAAGATTTTATTTATTTTATTCATCCTTTGTTGACTGGGTTAGTTCAACCATACTTCTCAACAAATCCTAAATTAATGGGGTGACAAAGGCACAAAATATGCTCTTATAAACTTAGAAAGTTGCTAGAATAACAGATTGTGCATTAGCATGCATTTTCTGAAGGATGTAAAATCTGAAACATAAATGTCTATCATTATTTACTGACTTCAATCTGCGATGATTTGCTAGAAAAACACAACTTTTATGAGGAATAGACCAAAAATATGAGGTAAAAATGTCTCACTAGTCTAGTAGCCTCTTTTCAGGGGAGACTTAAGGTGGTATTTATACTACTAGGGGAAATTTGGCCAGGACATCAGGTAACTTCTCTTCTTCTTTTCGATAGGTGCTGTGGAATTGTTTATATCTAACTGAGCTACCAGCAACTCAGGTAGATGGCGACTCAGTTTAGCATTTCATCTGAAGGATGACACACTCAGGAATATACTATCCCCCTTATGCTGCACTACAGTGACAGTAGTCGATTACCTGGTGCGGAATAGAACTCATAGACTTATGCACCAAAGACAAGTGTGCTACCTGTTGCACCACTGACACTGCATTTATATGATAGCAATTATTGTCCAGCAATAGCAAACTGTACAGTGAGTAACGTGATACCAGACACTACAAACGCACCTTACTTATTTCTGTAATTCCATCATATACCCTTTTTCCTAAGGCTTAATCATTTACAACTCAAGATATTGTGTATAGGAAAATGCACTGTGGCTAAGTTGAGTTTTAACAGACCTGCTTGAGTTTTTGAAAGTCAGTAGTATAGTACTTAATATCTAGGTGGTGATGTTAGCCTCACTTAAAGTATATTGGTCACTTTCAAAGGATTTCTGGTTTACAGATAATCTAATTTCCCATTATATTCTTTGTGTTAAAGTTGCAAGTGATTTTTCATACAGCTGCAAAGCATTATGGGCAAGCAAAGCATAGTACCTCTTTAGTGCAGCAGCTTCTTACATTGTGGTTTCACTACTACATCATCATATGTTAATTTAAAAAGTGAGGTGTTAAACTGAAAGAACTACTAGTTTGCAAAGTCCTTGTTCTAGGATGTAAGAAACTATTATTGATGAATTTATCAGTAGCATATACATTAATGTAGGTAGGCATTATAGGTTTGGACTTTCATGATGTCATGGCAGAAATTTTCAGTTCTGAAAAAAAATTCAACAAGCCAGCCATATCAATGAAGTAAAATGCAAACGCAAAATATTTTTTGCATGAAAATCTGTAAATGTTGGTATTGTATATATAGTATGAATGTCATATCTGACTCCAAAGGTCTGTTACTTGCACTTGCTTAAGAATGTGACCATTTCAACTATTATTGTAACTTTATTGTAAATCAAAATGGGTTTGAATGGACCAGTCCATCTACCTCTTAACCTGTTAAAATAAAATAAATATTAATATACTGTGATTTTGACACTCACTTATGCACACCTGGTTTTACTTAGTCCCATTTGGTTCAAACTTTCTGTTTGATACTGGCATTACTAGAGCAGCACTGGTAGCTGCTTATATGGAATTTTAACAAGAACAATTTGCAGGGGCCTTTCATATTATCTTATATCTTCTAAATTCTTCTGCACCTTTTTGCAAATTGTTCATCCATTCCTCTTTTTTTGGTTAGGTGGTTAGATATAGATGTAGTGTTTAATACCATTGTTCTAAATGCATGCATTGAATTCATTTGAACTGAACTGTGGACACTGACAGTATGTTCAGACAAGCCATTCCTTGAAAACATTGATCTTGGTACTGATATTGTCTTCTCAGGGATTACTGATTCCATACAGCTGACTTCTGGTGACTTTGACCATGCATGCACAGTAATGAGGAGCAGTGAGCATTCAAAAGAGTCCACAGAGGCAATTTCAATATAGTACCATGGTATAGATGGCCATTCCTGAGGATTCAGGGGGAAGAGTTGTGGCTAGATTGCTTGGTACTGTAAGAAATGCGCCCATTTAACCCCCCACCCTTAGGCCAGAGCTGATGCAGAAAACAAGTCCTAACTCAAGTTAAGCAGCACAAAAAAGACCTTCTCAGACTTGAAGAGCAAAAGATATACCATTCAGTGTATATTATGAATTGTAGAAATAAACGCCAGCTAGAGTTTGCTACAGTTTCAGAAGAAGTCAAAAATGATTACAGGGAACTTTGCTAAACTTCCTAAACTGTAGCAACGAGATATTTACTGCAGTTCATAAGAAAACCCTGAATGTCATTTAATCAGCAGTCATGACAAACATTGCTGTTTAAATACTTTAACACTACAACACTTTGTGTCTTTCGGCTTTTCCCAGTTAGGGGTCACCAAAGCAGAACTCCGGTCCGCTAATGATTGGCAGTAGATTTTTACGTACTGGCTTGCCGGCACTACAACACTAATACAGCTATTCTTCAGTGACAGATTGTGAACTGATCAGCAGTGAGACTGCAGTGCCAAACTGCTCCCCCAACTGCTTGCACCCAGGATAGAAGCCTCTCTGTTTCTGTCTGTGCTCTGCTTTTGAGTGGCTTACTCCAGATCTTGAGATAAGTCATGATGAGCAGGGTATTCCCCATAATGTGTGAGGAGATAAAGCTTGGGAAAATGTTATTGGTGCCAAGAAGACTAAAAGTTAACATATCAGTTCTATTAGTTTTGGGGATAAACCATCATCCTACCACCAGCCCTATCATTACAGTAGGTACATAACTGAGGTGTTATAGTCCAACCTAACAGGTAAAGCTGGATCAAATTGAATAAACATTTCATCTACTGTAATAATTTCTTTTTACTCCCTAAAAGTGTTATCTTAAGTCTTCCATCCATTTCCACCTCATCCATAGTAATACTGTAACATTTGCACAAAGACTGCAAGACATATTATGGGGATATGAGGCCTCATTTACATTTGTCACAATCTATGCTGTCTGAGCATTTCCAGCATATGGCAAGCACTGGTAACATGCTCACTGTCAGAATGGTGACAACTTTGTAGCACGCAGGGCTATAGCCACTGAATAGGGGTGGGGACAGCGCTGGGAAAACTCTCAACTGGCATGGACAATCATGCATACAGACACTGATCTACATGTTTAACATACAGGTATCATGTCTAGTCATGGGACCAAGGGAATGGCAACAGATGGAAAAGTTTACTGCGCCAGAGAAAAAGGTATTGCTATAGGCCCTTTGCACACATAGCAGGTATATCCTTGAGAAGGCTAAAGCAGACACCTTCCATGACTAGGTGAAGCATGGACTGGTGTAGGACTTAAATGATGTGGAAGGCCATAACAGGACATTGATACAGGTGTGCCACATCACCAGTATGGTGCTGCATACCAAGACTCAGGTACAGGAAATTGCCAGAGACCTTTCTGACCACAGGTATGACCACTTATACAGAGACATCTCATAAAGGTGGAAGAATTCCTGACATCCCCATCTGGGGGAAGTGAAAGAACCCTCATACCTGACAGTGGCTTGGATGTGAGAGTTATGCTGGTGATAACTGACTGAGTGTCCATAAGGGATGCACCAAATTAGTACATACATGTTCCCTTATATTAGGATACTCACTACTATAAATGATTTAGCCAGAAAAACACATATGCACATCTGCCCTTCAGGGACTTCAGACTGCAACCGTGACAGCCTGAACCACAAGGTAGGTATGTGCCCATAAGTTAAGTATAGAATTGGCATGTAACAGTCTGCTGGCCACATGGGGGGGTGGGAGTGATACATATGACCCATCACTGCTACACATATGCTATCTGCATGTATTTACAGGTTATAACATGCTTGATTTCAGTTGGTCATCAGTAGCTGACAATGATGGCACAATGCACAACATAGCACTGTCCAGTAACACGGTGGCACTGTCAGCAGCATTAATATTTTTGGGCACACACACCACCCAGCTGACATGAACATGAAGGGACAAGAAGAACCTCTGGCATCCTCTGTGTTTAGTGCTGGACATCCTGTCCATGATAGCCCCACCAAAGCTATACAGGTGTTGCCACCACACATATGGAATCAGTGAGCAGCATTGTCTCCCAGGTGTGCATATCAGGCACAGAGAGAGGCTTGTAGGTGACAGTACCACCATAATTCCAGAGTATACTGACCTGGGTGTTACCCTTTGTGTCAGTCAGCAGATTTGCAGGTCAGCAATCAAGAGAGATTTCCACTACTCACACCATATCAGATATGGGATCTATGTCAGATGATCGATTTTTCAGAAACTCAAAATTCATATGGACGAGACCATATAATCAAGTTTCCAAAAACTCTAACATAAAAAAAAATCTACTTTTTATGACTTTGCAGGAGGCCAAGCCCTCCTACTCCCCCACACCCCCTGCAAATTATATATACCAACTCCAAGATTGCACTGCAGTGAAGAAAAGGGTACATTGATCCTTGCTGTACCGCAATCTCCATTCAAAAGTTTTGAGTTTTCAAGAACTCGATCATATGATCTTGACCCTATGAATTTTGAGTTTCTGAAAACTTTATCAACTGATAGGGATCCCAGAGACATTGAGTGTGCTGTGCAGCCTGCATGAGGAAGTGCAGCCACTTCAAGGACTAAAAACATCCTGTAAGGCCTGCATAGTGACATGGCATATAGGAACCTGCAGCAGACATGCCCACTACAGTCATTAGCAGCCATGCTGGTATCTACTTGTATATCATGAACTTATAGGCAAATGCCCATCACTGCCATAAAACGGGACAGATGCAGTGTACACAGTCACAGGCCATTCTCATAGAAATTGCGCATACTGTTCCAGAGACAGCATCACTGTCCCCATGTCCATGGCTGCCTTTACCCCTAATCATGAGCATTCCCATGGTCATGGCCTTCTGCTCTTCCAGCTCCATTATATGGATATCACATCAGGCTAGCCATTCAGGGTCCCACAATTCCACACCATCCCACTCCTTCTTTTAGTAAGTGCAACATCTACCCACAGCCATTCACAAGGTTGTGCATGAAGACCTTCTACTGTCACACCACAAGGAGGACAAATGTGGGATTCTGCTATAGGTTATTAGAGGAATACAGCATCCATTGGGCAGTAGGCCTCCAATCGTGTTATCACACAGACATACAGTGCACCCAATCAGCAATCACCTTACAGATGCAACACTCCATCACTGGAAAATGTGATCCCTTACTACTCCAAACATCACAGCCATATGTGTGTGTCTACCACATCCAGCATCCATAATACTTCCAACTATGTGAGCTTTGCTGAACCTTGTCATTGTACCCCACCCCACCTGTGCAAATGACAATGACTGTACCCCACCCACAGCTCTGCTTCTGTGAGTTTGGTAATACCTGATGCACATCATGGTCAGTCAGTGCACTGTACAGTATGGTCTCGGTGTTTTAATGCATGCATCAGTTTTAATCTGTTTTGTCATTTTCATGGCCCACTGGAACAGACACTGCCTCTTAACCAGTGCCACAAAATATCATGTCCGCCTTATGTCTCACCTGAGCTACCACTGCAGCCAGTTCCTCCAATAACTCCTCACCTGATTTCTCCTATGCTGCTGCCGCAGGTCTGTCTGGCAGTTCTACAGTGTTCTCACAATGCATCTGCTTGCATAACACTATATTGGGTGGCCTGGTGCAAACCACAAATAATTTTCAGCAGATCTCTGGAACATTCTGCAGATAGGCCATGATTTGTACAAGAGTCCAGTAGCAACCCATTTCTCAGAATCAAATTTCTGAATTTCATCTGCAATAATAACTAAGAAACTGATTTTTTTTGGCAAGCAGGATTTAGCTTTAAGAATAAATAATGCAGGAAATAATAATAAAGTCCTGGGTACTTAGCATAGCTCCTCAACCCTTCAAACATCAGCAATGTCTATAGTACTCTCTGTTTTTTTTTCAGTTAAGATGCTGGTGTCTATCCTGAGCAGTGTTATAGTAGATGATTTTTCTGACATTTAATAACATTAGTTTGAATCCATTTCCCAAACTAGTCAGATTAACACATCAGTATTTTAAGTAAAGAATAAAGCCTTTTATGCACCAAGAAGCTTTCACTAATTGACTTCAATATGTAACCATGTGGATCCTATTAATATATATTGTATAATCTCTAGAATCTCTTACATGGCATACTATCAAAATATGATTTGCTCAGTATGCAAGATCATGGTTACACCCAGATATTCTTACAAGTCTTCCAGTTGAGATCACCCAGTGCCACACTCTTAGACAACCTTGACACAGGGAGTAAGATCTGCTTCCTCCTTGTTAGTTGATGTACTAAACCACAGACATAGTGTCTGTCTGAATCACAATTGTCCCAAAAGGGGCAGAGTCTTGGAAAGCCTGCAACACTAAGAGCACCAGGGCATTGATATGTAAGTTGGCCTTTTCGGGGGACCATGTGCCTTGGACTGTCTTTCCCAAGAAGTCTTCCCCTCACAATTTGGGAAGTATCCATGGTCACTATGGCCTTGGGCTGAGGAAGAATGAAGAGATGGCCTTGTAGAACCTGATCTGAGCAGATCCATCATCAGAGGTATTTTTGCATGCCTGGGTAATTTTGATCTGGGTGGACACAGACTGGTGTAGAATGGACCACTGAGTCGTTACTGTCCATTGAAGAATTCTCATATTGCTGCAGACATTGATCCTGAGGCTTGTAGAATCAATCAGGCTGAAACTGGAGAATTTTGAGTTATCTTTTTGACCTGGAATTGGATCATCAGAACTCTTGGGAGAGGAAGGGAGATTGTCACAGATACTGTCTTGAAAACTGCTCCTATGAACTCCAATGGCTGAGACAGTTCTAACTGAGATGTGTTGAAATTTATGGTAATGTCCAGAAGGGAGCAAGTCTGGAGTACCTGGTCTTGAGCTCTTATCAGTAGATAGCAGCAACCAAAGCACCAAATCACAAACTCCACTGAAAAGAACAACGGACTGGATATCACCAAACACGATTTAATGAAAATGTAGGTCTCTGACGTCTCGGCCCCTTCTTCAAAAGAGGTACAGAATACATATGAACCATTTCTTTATATACACATCAAGTACATCAATTAAAAACAATTAAACAATCAATTAATTAAAAATTCAATTAAACTGACAGCATTCTCCAATTAAAATCCTCGTTTAAACCTTTAGGACATAAAGTTTTAAATTTTAATATATAAATAGTTTCTTTATATAATAACATTTGTTTAATTTTAAACTGGTCATCTCCACAATCACATAATTGCTCTAAAATAGTAGCTTGTAACAATTTATCATCATTATGATGCTTTTCAGAAAAATGTCTTGCAACAGAACTTTCAATTTTATTATTAATGATATCCCTGACATGTTCTAACAAACGAACCTTAAAAGGTCTTTTAGTCTCCCCTATATACACTTTGTTACAAGGATATCTTAATGCATAAATGACCCTCTCAGTGTGACAACAAAAGTAATTATTAGAGTTAAAAGAAATATTATTAATGTAATTAAAACTAAGAGTAATATACCTGCAGGTCCTTTATGTCTGATGTTACTATCAATGGTTACTACTGGATAATTAAACCTACTTTTAACAAGAAAGTCTTTAATATTTTTTAAATGAAAATTTAAGATTAACATCCAACCAAGACTTGACATTCTCCAGTGTACTAAACAATTTCCAGAACATAGAAACCATATTAATGAACTTAGATGTGTAACATCCATATGTAGTAACAAAATATATAACTTCTTGTGATTTCAGTAAAGATTGATTTGTAAGGGAAACCAACTTTCTATCCTGTACCGTATTGTGTTTCTGAAAATTCTGCTTACATGTATATAGTTTATTATAGCTATCATCCAAGATAGCTATATCATACCCCCTTGATAAAAAAGAATCATATAACAACTTCATTTCATTATTAAATTCCATAGTTTCATTACATACAACGGATATATATCGTAACATTTCCCAATAAAGGTAATGAATGTAGCGATATGAGTACATGTCCAGAATTGTGTTAAACGACCAAATTTCCTGTTTATTGAAGTGGTTAATCTATAACCACTTGAAATATCTAAAACCACATCCAGAAACGGCATTCTTATCAGTAGATGCCTGGTTGGGGTGGTTATGAGCTAGTTCTCCAAGTACAGAAGCACTCAGAATTCCTGCAGTCTCAAGTCAGCTGCTACTACTGTCATGCATTTGATGAACACCCTGGGGGCTTGTGATGAGGCCATAGGGCATTGCTCTGAACTGGTAATGACTGTCTCCCAGCTGAAAGTGTAAGTACCTTCTGGATTGTCTATTCATTTGTATGTGATAATATGCATCCTGAAGGTCTATCGAGTACATCCAGTCATCCTTGCACAGAAAAGGCATAATGGACTGAACCGTGACCATCCAGAATTTAGTGTGCTGAACTGATTTGTTCAGATTGCTGAGATCCAAAATCAGTCTACAGTCCCCTGTTTTCTTTGGCACCAAAAAGAGTCTTCAGTAAGTTCTATGATTCTATCTGGTCTGGTGGGACCTCTTGAATGACTCTTTTATAGCAGCTTTTCTATTTCTGTTGCTGCTGCTTTCCTCTGACTGGGTGGCGCATTGGGAATTTTGCATAGAGGTGGAGGTGGGAGGACATTATATAACCTCTGGAAATAATCCTCTCCACCCATGTATCTTTTGTAAGATCTAACCAGGATCCCTGGTGCAGGGATACTTGACCTCCCAACTGCCACCAGAGGTAGACAATTGGGCCTCCTTTCAGGAGTACTGGTAGGGTCTGTCAGAGAAGGAATCTCTAGACCCTTGGTTCTGCAGGCCTCCTCTGCCCCTGGGGGAACTATCCCCCCTGGGGATCTTGGAAAAGACCCTGGGACTTCTTGAGCCACATTTTTCATCCTTCTCATTGATTCCTGGAAAAGGTCCTTTGAGGGGGGTCAAAAAATGTACTTCCACTACAGAGAGGGTCTTTCCTTCTTGCTTGCACCTGGAGAGTGTGTCCTTTATCTTAGGGCTGAACAAAGAGCTTCTGTCAAAAGGTGCATTGACAAAAGAGGGCTTGAAGGGCTCTGCAAAGTCACTCAGGTACATCCAGTAATGCCTCCTAATGGAAATGCCTGAACCTGCCACCCTTGAGGTACCTTCAGCCGCATGTGAAATGAGCCTCATGGACGAATTTGTAATCAACTGTAGAGTAGCCAACTGTAAGGCCACAGAAGTCTGAGCTTCAGAAGTACTAGTCCCGGTGAAGATTTGGAGAGGTCCTTAATCAAATCACTCTGTAGTCTAGTGAAGTGCGCCAAATAATTCAACAATCTGAGTGCAAATGTCGCTGAAACATAAATACTCTTGACAAATCTGTCCAGTGCCCTTGATTCCCTGTTAGGGGGATGGGCAGAATAAATATGTTTCGTGAGTTCCTTGTTGGTGGCCACTACCACAACCATGGCATCTACTGGTACTCACTTGATCTAAAACTTCCTTTGTTTAGGTGGTGCCAAAATCCAGTCTGGTCTCTTGGGGATTGGCTCAACTGTGCCTGGTTCCTTCCACACTTGCTTAGAGATCAAGTCAATGAGCTCATCAGTAGGCAGAATCACCCAAGAGGTAGATAAGTCAGACCCAAAGGCTCCCAGGAATACAGATTCTTCTTGGGGAGGGTTATTGGTAAACCAGCCACCCCTTTGCTTAAGGACCTGTAAGATGTCTCCAAAGGATATGTCATTGAGTGGTGATCCTGAGGACCCTTCCCCCTCATCAAAATTGGTATCTTCACTGACCAATTCCTGAGGAGAGTCCAAGTGCCTTCTCTTGCACTTTTTCTTCCTAGGGACTTTGTCGGTGGGTTGTTCTGGAGAAGTATTGGAAGAAATGATAATACCTTACTGGGTAGCCTAGAGACTTTGGGCTCGCTGTCCCTGTGGAGTAGAGTGATGAGGCTCAAGCCACAGAGACATACAGGATCCAGAAGGGAGATCCAAGGGGGTAGGGCAGAAACAGAAAACACTGTCTCCACTACCTCAAAGGCAGAATGCTCCAGGCAGAAGGAAGTCAACGGAGCCAAGAAGCCATGCTTCTGCCCCATCGGCAACCCCCTACGTCGAAGTCAGTCCACTTGAGGCAGAGGTCGGAGACGAGCTATCCAGTGCCAAGGCTCAAAGGGAAGAGGTGGCTCCAGCATCTTTGGAGTTGACTCTAATGCCTTGGATCTGACAGGGATGCTTCAGCTCTGAGAGTCGTCTGGCTATGATCCAGTCAGAGCTGGTGCACTCAAAGAAGGCCTCGGAGCCGAAGATACTATGAGCTAAGGATCCAACCCAAATAGTTCCAAGAACTTCCATCTGAATCTTGTCTGAGAAAAAATTCCTGATCATTCTGTCCACATCGTCTTCAGTCAGGCTGGGGTCTGGAAGAGTGAGATGATGAGGCCACAGAGTAATGCTGGTAAAATTCAAGGAATCATGATGGGACCCAAGAGGGTACTGGATCTAAGGAAGAAAGTATCTAGTTCGAGGTAATGGCTTCAGATCCAAGAGTACTGGATCCAAGTAAGCTGATCTGAAGTCTGAAGCTGGTTTTGGAGAAGGAGCATGTTTCAGATCTGACTTTTTATGTCTCTTGCATGGAGGCTCCACCATCAGAACAAAAGAAGGGGTGGAAGAGCCTGATGAATCCAAAGGCCTTTTTAAATGTTCTTTTGACATCAATTTGAGGGATTTAGCCCCAGACAGAGCCTCTGAGAAAGTGGAAGGAAGCAAACCCTTTAAAATGAGTTTGTTTTTGTGGTACACTATGGCCCAAGGATTAAATGACTTACAAATATCACACTCCTTTTAAAGGTATTTAGGGCCTTGACGATAAACGCACAAGGCATGTATATCAGAAAGAGGCAACTTATGACTGCACTTCTGGCACTTTTTAAAACTGGACTTTTTTGACATTTTTTTGGGGGGGGAGATAAACTTTCTTCTTTTTTTTCAAATAAAATTTTTATTGTAGACTTCCATTTTTAAAAGAAAGAAAGAAAGAGCATGCTACATGGTACAATAATGATAATGACAAAATACTTATGGAACAGAGCTTTAGCATAAAAGAGAACAGTGTTCAATCACAGGTTATATAACAAAAACATAAAATGGTCTCTAATTACAAACATGAGAAAAAAATGTGATAACTTACAAGACCAAGCATTTCTATCTGAAAAACTGAACAGAAAGGTAGTATTGACCTATCTAGGTCTTATTTAGACCTGCCACTGATCACTCTTGGTAGATCTTACTCAGCTTAGAAGTATGCCCTGCATTAACTATATACATTATATACAATCTGTTATCACCTCTAATGATATATTTAGTAGCATTTTCATGACCTTTCAGACTGAAACTATTAAAGATTATCTGCATATTTTTGTCCTTTTACAATCCCCTTATATTAAAGTATTCTCTGTCTTTTTGTCCCTATAATTTAAATTAGGCCTATCTAATTACATCTAGGAGGGTTTTCCAATATTTCTGATAACAGGTTAATTTTTTTTACTTTTTATAATTAACTTGTTAGCTAATACATATTTTGTAGCCAAATTTTTGTATTCATCCCAAGAAGTTTTAGATCTGTCTAGCCAGTTGAGCACTATGCATGGCACATAACGTTACTATGACATGTTTATTTTCATATGTGAAGGTTTTGGGGAATATATTTAAAATTGCCATTTCCCATGACAGGGTTGATTTTGTGTATCCCTTTTTTTCTAGTTTTGCTCTTAGCGAACACCAGAATTTATATACATTTTTGCAGCTCCAGAAAATATGCAGGGTGTCGGCTATGTTGTTTGGACATATAGGACAGAAAAGTGATATATTGGGATTAATTTTATTCAAGAATAAGGGCATGTGGTAGGCATTGTTATTTATCATAATTTGGGTGTATATTAATTTTTTGAAGGGCATTACTTTCAAGGTTAGGTCAATTGTGGCAGATTTTTGTTTGAGAGTAATCTTTTTATTTTGTCCCTCCCAATAATTGGAGTATAGGATCGAGTTTTGGTATTTTATTTTTGTTATTAGTCTGTAGGTATTTCATAACATTTTCATCCTTAAAAGTAGTAGGTTTATGATTTGTCGGTATAGCTGCATTTCTTGGCAGTCAGTTTTGACATTTGTTGTAATTATGCTAACTAAATACAGTATTTGTTTAATTATAATGTTATATCTTTTACTTACTGCAAAAGTTTGCCTTATGCATTCAAACGAGAGGTTTTTAATTTGATAAACGTCCCAAACAGTACATTTTTTGATTAGTGGGTATTTGCCTAAATTTTGCATAGTATTATTTAATCTGATATTTGGATTGAGATGGATAGGTTGAACCAATATTAGGATATCCTTTAGCTTAAGGGAGGTTATAAGCTTCTGGAAAAGTAAAATTTTCCTTATAATTATAGGGTGAATTTTAAAAGCTCTAAATGCCTCACTATTTAGAAAGGGTACGACTTTCGGGTTTAGGTTGGAAGAGATAAGGTGTTGATAGTATACGTTAGCCCAAAGTGGGTACCATATTTTGTTAGGAGGTTCATAGTTTATTTGTATGATATGACTGGCATTGATGATGTAATATGTGTGAATGTCAGGAAGCCCTAGGCCTCCTTTCTCTTTGGGTAATATTAATCTGGAGTATCTGATTCTCGTAATTTTAGGGTGCCATATAAACTTACCTAGAGTTGTTTTTAATTTGGAGAAAAAACTATTTGGTATACCTTGGTTAATACCATTGAAATGATATAATAATTTGGGGAGAATGTTCATTTTATAACTGCAGCTTTGGATAGAGGGGATAGGTTTAAGTTTTTCCATCTATTTAAGTCTTCCATGATACTTGTCCAAGATTTGTAGAGGTTATTTTTAATTGATTCAGAGTGGGGGTGAGCAAACATGATGCCCAAATATTTAAGTGAGTAGTTGACTAATTTTTGTTTCTGGAAAAAATAATTCATTGTGTCCTAAGAGATTCAATGGGAATATAACTGATTTATTTGGATTGATGGAGTAATGTGATACTCTGGAGAACTTTTCAATGGAATTTAGAATCTTTTTCAAATCTGTAATAGGGCATTCAAAGTAGATGCTGAGGTCATCAGCAAAAGCTGTGTATTTCATTTGGACTTTAGAGATATGCATGAAATGATGGTATGTTCTTTGACTTATTTTTAAGAGAAGAGTTTCAATATAGATATTGAACAGATATGGTGATAGCAGACACCCTTGTCTTGTGCCATTAACAATTTGGATAGGTTTTGATAGCTTTTTGTTTATATAAAGTGTTGTAGTAGCTTTATTATACAAGGCCTTCACCATGTCCCAAACAACCACTCATATTACCCTGACCAAAACTGCTAACTCCTTATTGATAGCCCATCTTAATATACAGAGCTTAAACAATAAAATCAGCCAACTGCATACTCTACTGGACATACATTCCTTTGATATCCTATGTCTAACAGAAACCTGGCTCAAACCAGGAACAAAGGATAATGAAGTCATCCCACCAGGGTACAGTATAATAAGGTCAGACTGAACAACAAAAAAAGTGGAGGCGTAGCAATTTTGTATAAATCTGATCTAAATATATCTCTAGTAGACTTACAATTACCATTAGATAATCACATAGAAATCCTTGTCTCTAAACTCCAGCTTAATTCTAGCAAATCTATCTATATAATATGCTAATACCTATACCTCCAGGCAATAATGTCAACACCCTTGAAAATATCTTATGCTGCCTCTCATCTTCCCTCCCTCAAGAAACCTTTATACTTGGAGACTTTAATATAGACTGGAACTGCTGTACTTCAAATAAACCTTCAATCCATATAAACGTGTATGTTTTTTCTCAATTTATCACCTCCCCAACAAGAATCCATAAGCCAACTAACAAAGAGAGTACCTTAGATTGGATCCTAGTAAGAAACCATCCCCTCACTTATATAGCAGACACCCTGCCTGATGATATTAGCGACCATTCACTCACCTATATAATTAGGCATAAAACCTTCTTCCCTAAACAACCTACCTTTAAAACTATAAGAAACAGAAAACACTTTAATGCTATAAATTTCCAAAAAGAGCTAGAAGCCTGTGACTGGTCTCCCTTAAAATAACTCTCCCTTGATGAAGCAGTATCCTATTTTAATGCCAGAATCTTACAAATACTGGAATACCATGCCCCTAGTCATTCTATTAGAACCAGATGCAAAACAGCACCTTGGCTCTCTAAAGAGACAAGACAAAAAAATCCTAGTAAGAAATAAGATCTGGTCTAAATGGAGATGTACTAAAAGCCCAACTGATCAACAGAACTACAAACAGCTTTGAAACACCACAAAGAAGTCCATACTCCTTGATAAAAAAACTACTACCTTAAACTCCAAGACAGGCATCAACAACCCCCCCAAACATTTTGGACAGCTATTAACAGACTTTTACACCCAGAACACTCCAAGACTCCAACTCCTTCAGCACTTTCCCTAAAGCACACCTAAGGAGATTGCTGACACCTTCAATACCTCGTTTACAGAAACTGTACAATCTCTTGCAAATTCCTTACCTCTTGTCACCCCAACCCTCCCATTCACCACAACTAGCAAACCCCCTACCTTTCAACTAAATTCAGTCTCTACATCTTTCATCCACACCTTACTTACTAAACTTAAACCATGCACCCCATCCGCTGATCTCTTACCAGCAGAATACCTGCAAACTGCAGCTGAAGTTCTCTCCTATCTCCATACTAATCAATAGAACTATTACTGAAGGTTCCATCCCATCTCTCTGGAATATTTCACATATAATTCCTCTTCATAAGGTTGGTAACTCAACCGAAATATCTAACTATCGCCCTATAGCCCTGCTCTCCCCCCTAGCCAAAATAATGGAAAAATGTATCCACCACTAGCTACTTAATCACCTCCTCCAATATAGCCATCTAGTAGACTGTCCACATGGTTTTGGGCCATACCACAGTACTACTACTACCCTACTATCCTTCGCTGATTGCATCAACAGGTATCACAACAATAATAGGCTCTCTACTGCTCTGTTCATAGACCTATCAAAAGCCTTTGATATGGTGAGCCATCAATTATTACGACAAATTCTAGAACAATACTCACTCAACACAAAGTCATTACAGTGGTTTAAGTCCTACCTAGTAAACAGACAGCAAGCTTTTCTCTGGGACAATAACCTTTCTACTGTCCTTCCCATTACTCTTGGGGTCCCACAAGGCTCCATCCTGAGACCTCATCTCTTCTCTATCTTTATCAACAACTTACAGCTAGATATTCCACAATCTACCTGCATACAATATGCAGATAATTCCACACTAGTGTGTTTTGCCACCTCATCTGCTGAGCTTCAAGCTATCACCCAGACAGTATTTAACTCAGTTGAAAAATGTTTTTTGCAATGTTGTCTCCTACTAAATGCCAAAAAAAAAAAAGATTACTTGTCTTTACTCCTACACTGAAGTCCCCTCCAGTATATCTAATTGTCAAGTCCTGCAATGGTACTACAATTACACCTGATCCAACCACCAAGCTGTTAGGAGTAACAATAGATCACAATCTCAACTTTGATACACATATTAATACTACAATTAAAGCTGTTAACAGAAAACTGGGCTCACTCTATAAGATTAATTCCTTCCTCACCCCTGATGCCAGAACCACCATTGCTCATACCCACCTGATCTGTACTCTCCTCTATGCTTCGTCTATCTATACAAATCTTTCCAAAACTAACTTAAACAAACTAGCAACCTCCTACAACAACATTGCCAGATTTGCTACATGTTCACCATATAAAACCCATCACTGTTTAAATCTCAAACAACTAGGCTGGCTTGAACTCCAAAACCAGCTACTATTTCAGCAACTTACAATTACCCACAAAATTCTCTTTCACACTGATAGGACTCCTATTCTTAATAGCACTGTCACTCCTTATAAAAATCTTACTACCTTATGCTCAGCAAATAAATTACAAGTAACCACCCAGAAATCCCTTAATAAAGCTGGGGACTCCCTCTTTTCTAATTCCGTGGGTAAGAGTTGAAACAAACTCCCCTGCAACTTACAATTACTTTCATCCTTGTCACTTTTCAAACACCAACTAAAACTACACCTTAAAGTACATTGGTTATGCCCATGTACCAACCAGGATTAACACCAACCTTCTAGCATACTTCCTTTTCCCCCCTCTGTTTCCCACTAGGGTGCAAATATACCCTCTTCTTAGCCAATACTATAGTATTCTTACTTCCTTCTTACTTCATGAAACTTGCTCTTCACTTTTCGATTACCCCTCTCCTCCTCCTGATATTTTCTGTGTCAGTGTAAGTACTTACGACACCTATCTCATTTCACGCAAAGCCCTCCAAGCATAATAACTAGATAGAAACCTGTGTAAGTACTTACGACACCTATCTCATTTCACGCAAAGCCCTCCAAGCATAATAACTAGATAGAAACCTTCACCCCTGCCTCACTATTTTTGTCTAACTATTGTCTAACTTTATACCTCTTATATATACTTCTCATACTACCATTTAACCAACACCCTTATTTATCCTTCTGTTTTGTTTGTTCCTTCTATGCTAACCTAAACCTACTTTGAATTTAACTATTACTTACCATTTTGAATCTTTGCTGTTTGAAGCTATTTTATAACTAAATTAGACTATATTTTTTGCTGTAACTGCATTTTCCTTTAACATGCATTATCTTTATATAATAATTTTACTGTTTTGATTTCTTTTCATTTGTAGTTCTTAGCTTAACTTTGGAGCTTATCTCCCCGGGCCTCAACTGAAAATGGACATGTATCCAGTTAGACTAGCCCGGTCAACAAATGTAAAATGTAAAAAAAAATGTCTATATACTCACCAGGAAAAGTAAATTGCTGCAGAATC
Organism: Protopterus annectens; assembly: GCF_019279795.1. Lineage (NCBI taxonomy): Eukaryota > Metazoa > Chordata > Ceratodontiformes > Protopteridae > Protopterus > Protopterus annectens. The sequence goes on from NC_056741.1 coordinate 539,680,982, forward strand.
TTAAAAAGAAAATCTAAGTTCACTCTATAAAATGCTTTGGATGCATCAACTGAAAGAGCATAACTGGGGTATCTATCATTTTCCATAAGACTTATTATTGCATCTATGGTAAGTGTGTTGTCCTAGACTTGTCTATTATTCATAAAGCCCAATTACTCAGATGATATAATATATGGTAATACTTTTTGATTCTGTAAGCTAAAACTGCTGATAATATTTTTTTATCTAAATTGATAAGGGCGATTGGTCTATAATCATTTGGATTTACAGCATCAGAGTTGGTTTTTGGTATAAGGATAGTTTTAGAGTTGTTTATGTACAAGTCAGTGGTACCAAACTTTGTTATGTAGTTGTAAATTTTCAGCAAGATCGGTGCTATTTGTTGCTTAAAAGACTTGTAAAATTCCTCTACATATCCATCAGGTCCTGGTGCTTTACCTGGCTTCAGCTTATTAATAGCTACTAAAATTTCCTCAACAGTTATTGGTGCTTTAAGATTATTTATCTGGGTATCATTCAGTACTGGGAATTTAAGTTCTTCCATGAATTGATTGAAAGCCATCTCATTAGCCCGATCTTGGGGCCCATATAGTTTTTGGTAGATCTCTTCAAATACTTGGATAATATCACTGGCCGAAAATAGGCTTTGACTATTGTAGTTAATCAGCTTTATTCTAGAGAGGGGATTTTTAATATTTATGATTCTTGCCAACACTTTTGAGGGAGTTTGGGCCCACTCAGCATATTTGTGTAGAAGCTTAAGATCAATAAAGGAATATTGTTGTGTTTGAATTTCATGTGAAATTCATTCTGGAATTGTAGGGAAACCATTTGCTTTTCTAATTCTGTAGAGAATTTATTTTGCAGTTCTAACTCTACACTTTCAAGTTCAGATTCTATTTTTGAAACTTTTTCCTTATTTTGCTTTTTATATAGAGATGCTTATTGGATCAGTACTCCCCTGATTATGACTTTGGTTGCTTCCCATTGGATATTATATATTTCCAATTTCTCCAAATTTTTGTTAGTTTGGGTAATGATATCATTAATTTTCTGAAAAACTTCTTTTTTTCTTTATTAGATTTGGGTTTAGCGTCCAGTTGGATGAAATTTGGTTGTGCAATTTAGACCTGTTTTCTTTTAGTGTAATGTTGATTTTTGCATGGTCTGATAGGGTTCTGGGTTCACTATTATAAGTTACTACATTATTTGAAAAGACTTCTGAAATTAGGAAAATATCTATCCTGGACCATGATTTGTGGTGGGATGAGAAGCATGTGAATTTACTTATTGAAGCATCATTTCTATAGTTTTCAAAGGGGTCAAACAAGTTAAGGTCTTCTATTAATTCGGCTAATAGTGTGGTCAGATAAAGCAGTTATTTGTTTTCTTTATTTGTTCTATCTAATTCTGGTTTAATTATCATGTTCCAATCACCTTCTAATATGTATAGATGGTTTGGAAAATTATCTAGGAGAGCGTAAATCCCATATAAAAAAGCTATCTGATTCATGCATGGTCCACAGACATTCAACACTAAGATGGGTTTTTTATATATAGAGAACTTTCTTCTTTTTTTGTAAAACAGAAAAAGGGAAAGAAGACGCTAACAATGGTATTGAAGAAATATGCTGGCAGGGTAAAGGGGGATAGAAGAAAAGATTCACCAAGAAATGTTATCAAAGAATCACTAGCATGTAGGCAGGGAGGTAAATAAAGTAAGGTATATAGAGAGTAAGAATGATATTAAGATAATAGCTCAAAAAATAACTTATTCTGTCATTGAACAAACTAAGCTCAAAAGCTCATAGCAACCACATGCATATGCGAAAGTGGCAAACAAGATCTGGGGTATGTTAAGGGATAGAGCATTATGGGTAAGGAAGGAGCTCAAGAGTTTTCTAGTGTCCGTGATCTGTCAAAACCATCTGAGTCGGATCAGAGGGTCAGATCCGAACCCAATTGTTGAGGAATGAATGAAAATTGATAAAAGTCAATAAACATATCATCTGATGTTAATTAGTTACTTGTAGGTTTAGATATTAAAATCTGTTAGATTACAGTTGATTGTAATACTTGGTTTGCAGTTCTCTTTTTCTGGCATTTAGGAAACTAGTTGATTACAGAATGGCTCATATGTGTAGGATTTATAAATTTAACTGATAACTATATTTGAATGTAAAGCTTAAGGCAAAAGTAGCCTAACTGTTTATTGTTCTTGTGTTCTGAGTATGCTTATTTCAGTCTTCTACTTCTTAACATCTGAAATGGGTTTAAGAAAAGAAGCAACCTTATTTTTGTGACTGATATTTGGCAGAATGTATTTAACTGTTAACTTGCTACTTAAAGACCTGTGAACAAGTAGATATAGGACCCTAATTCAGAATACAGAATTATTGGTTTTATATTTTATTTATCCTTTGTTGACTAGGATTGACCCACTAGGCAAGTAGCCTATTTTCAGGAGAGAACCAAAATAGCATTTATACTACTAGGGAAAATGTTGCTAGGGCATACGGGGAACAGGTGCCATGGACTCTTTGACATCCACCAAAGATACTACCAACACAAGCAGATGGGGCCTTGGTTTATATCTCATATGATGGAAGGTACATTCAGCAGTACAGCATCCCCTATGCTGCACTGCAGTATCAGCAATTGATCTAACTGGTATGGGAATGGAACCCACAGTCTTCTGCACCAAAGGTGAGCGTCCTACCTATTCAGCCACTGGCACTACTACAAAATGTGTCAAAATGTTTCTATATGTGTCACTTCTATGGTAAGATATTATTATGTATTCACATCACATGACATGCTCCAGTTTTGCTGTTCATAGTTCCTGTATGCACAATTTTCTCTATGCCTCTACAAATATTTTCTTATTAGATATTTACACAGATGATTAACTAATGATTTGAGTTTTGTACATATCTCTGTACAGAGAGGAGATGTTTATGGTTCAAAATATATAGTATAGATTAGGTTATGTATGATTGCCTTTATTATACTGTGAAGCACCTATTTACTTGTCTGATACTTGCTAAACGTTTAGTGAAAATATCTGAGTTACAAAGACTTAACTAGATGCTGAGAAAGTCTGATCTCATAGTAATAGATTGAAAACTGAATAGGCTTATTAGTCAAGTACTGCCTAATTTGGGTTTCCATAGGGAAGTGCAGAGGAAATAGGAGGAGAGAGTGAGACGAAAGGATATATAGATGAATAATGAAGGAACACAATATAAGGGAACAGGATACTGATTTACTAGGCAAATAAACTAGACAGTAGAGAGAGAACAGAATGAAGCAGATGGTCAGCAAGTAAATGCAAGAGCAGTTAAAGTAAATATTTTTGAAGAATAGTAGAATGATTCAGAAGGAAGGGAGCATGGAAAGCTGGAAGAGTGGTAGAGAAACAGGTGGGTAGATTGTTTGGGATGGAGCAAAGGGTTGGCTGAAGACGTTTTTCAGGCAGTTAAGGATATGGGCTTTATAGGAGACCATAGCAGTTGTTTGGCTTGTCAGGTATTAAGGAAGTGAGAGGTTTGGAAAGAAAGGAATAGCAAGGGAGTAAGAAGTCATGCCTGGAGGCCAGAGTAGCAAGGGTAGGAAGCAGACAATCAGGAAATGGTAAAACGTAGAAGCAAGTAATAAAATGAGAGAAGGCACATGCAAAAGTATAAGTAAGGAAAGAGAAAATGAACCAGGGAATTTCAATAAGGAGAACCCCTGACATTCTTCTTGGACCTGAAAATTCCTTTTATGACATCATGAAAGATTGAACTCACAATGCTTCACTGCATAAATTAATGCACAGACTACATTATTCCCATGTTACATGCATCTGCAGGTGTTTCTATCTTCATATAAAGACAAGTTAACAACTAATTATTGCAGGTGGAACACCTTATCTTGAAAAATAGCACATATAATGAGGTAGTTATGACACCACAATGTAAGTAAGAAGCTGTTCTTGTAAAGACACAAGATTTTTTCTTACCCACAATGCACTGTGGTTTATGTAAATCAATTTCTCAGTACCTATTATGGCATCATATTGTGGGTGTAGCTACAGAGAATAACTAAATAATGAAACTAAAAAAAACAAACAGAACACTGTAATCTTCATTTTTTGAAATGTGAACATGAATATTATAACTGAAAGGAAATTAATTGGTAAAATAAAATAAAATCACAGACTTAAGAGTGTACTTAATAATCTGGTTAAATAAGAGGTACCGTGTCATTCTAAATTTTATTTAAAGTACATAAGGGTTATGTTATTATGACAGCTAATAAGTAGGGCAGGACCAGTTCAAATGTTACACTGATGGGGAAGGGAAGTGAATTTAACATGTGTACTATTAACACTTTGCTTTACAGCATGATAAACCACTCCCTTGCCTTATAAAAAGGGGTTTATATCACATGATCGAAAGCTAACTATATCGAAGCTCAAAACTTTGAACTGGCAACCTCGAAAACGGAAAACATCGAACGTGAAAAAAAAAACACTAAACACCCAAAACATCACAAAAACCTCTCTATGCAGAGGGGCAAGCCGCCCTGCATCCCCCACACCCCTCGCTACTTAAATATACCAACTCTGAGATCGCACTACAGTGCAGTAAAGGGAAATCTTCCCTTCCGGCACTCTATGGCGATCTCCACTTTACGGTTCAATGTTTTCCGTTTTTAAGGTTGCAAGTTCAAAGTTTTGAGCTTCAAACTTGTCAGCTTTCGATTTTGTGATATACACCTGATAAAAAGTATATATATATATATATATATATATATATATATATATATATATATATATATTTAGAAAGCTTGTGAGGAAACTATTACTCTATTTTTGGTTTACTTGGATCGCTTTTCTGTGTACTTAATAAACAATTTTCAACTGGAAACAGACTGCCTGCCTTGCTTGGATTACTTTCGAATACTTAGTAATTCTGCAAAATTTTATATATATATATATATATATATATATATATATATATATTTTTTTTTTTTTTTTTTTTTTGGCTTAAGACGAGTTTAAGTTCGCTACTTCAACTACTTTTGTCTGATCTGATTAATTGATAGTGATTAACTAGAGATATATGGACTGAAAATCTTCCACACAGAGAAGTTTAGTTGTTGTTTAGAGGGTTGTTTTGAGACTTCGGAGATACCACGGAGATTACTTGTTTTTTTTTTAATTGTAAAATAAAAATGCTTTAGAACATGACTAATATACTTTAAGATTAGGCTTTAGAGAAACTCACCCAATACATCTACTACATGAATCCCCTCATCAGCATATTACCAACAACATACTATGTCTAGTACACATAACTAGCTTCCAGAAAAATCCACCAAATATACCTACTGCATGAATCCCCTCATCAGCATATCACCAATAACATACTTTTCCCATGTCTAGTATACATAACTAGCTTCTGGAAACATCTTAGTCATTTGTAACTTTGTTTTTACACACGCAGACTTCACACTCACAAGGCTGGACAAGGATTAGCTGCTTCCTGGAAGCCAGAATTGCAGATATATCAAGATCTTTCAAGACACTCTCCACCCACAAATGACTACAACACGAGAGTAGTCCATGTGGAAGACAATGATCTGGCACAAAAACTCTTGTAGGACATGATGAAGGTCATGCTGGAGCAAATGGAGAGATGATAAGTTAGAGGGTCCAAATGGAGAGATAATAATTCAGTAGATTCCAAATAGAGAGATAAGTCAAAGGGTCTGAATGGAGAGATGATAAGTCAGAGAGTTCAAATGGAGAGATGATAAGTCAGAGGCTCCGAATGGAGAGATGATAAGTCAGAGGGTCTGACTGGAGAGGTGATAAGTCAGCAAGCAAAGGAGAGTAGTATTGTTGAAATTGAATTCATCCTCAAGTCTTGATGAGTACCTTCATGAGGTGGACCCTGTTTTAAACAAATCTCACCAAGATGACACTGATAGACTATATTTATATAGCACATATCATGGACAGAAGTAAGATAGCTGGGTGCACAAGACCCTGGATAAAAAAGTGCCCAATCCTGGTAGGCGCACTGGTGCCAGGACTACAAAAATGACAGTGTAGAATACTCAAAATATAGAAACATTCCTACAATTGGGCCAGACCAGGCCCAGGGGGAGGATGGCTCCCCTGTTGTAGAAGGAAGTAGCAGTCCACAAAAATCACAAAAACTGATAGGCCAAAGTAGAGCCATAAAGATGATAGAGTGGACTATTGAAGATAAGAAATAAATTATGTATTGTTACCATTATGCAAAAAGCCCAGAATTTCTAGACACAAGATATACAAAAAGATTGAGAGAAATTAGAGGAAAGAAGAATACTTTCACAAGAAAAACTGTCAGAAGCTGCAAATAAAAATTTGTGTTCACTAATACAACAGATTTGTGAAAAACAGTATATAGACCAAGAAACTTTGATTTGTTTGGAAAAAGAAGCATCTGAAGAAATGCCAAAATATAAACAGCAAAACCTAGAGATTTTTGAAAAGTACAAAAAAGAAATATGGACATGGGAAAGAAAGAAAGATCTGATATGGTGCAATATTTATGCAAAGGCAAAAGCCAAATTAATCAATATAAATCCTAAAAAAAATCTGAATATCCTTAGAAAGACACACAGCAAGCTGGGAAGAAGGGGGTATTGGGTTCCCTAACATCGACTTATATATTAAAGCTGCCATTATCAATGTAATATTGTTATAGATCAATACTTCATACACATCATATTGGAAGGTAATACATGAAACTAATTTATTAAATGATAACAAAGCATTACTTGAACCACTTACTCAAATAAATAGGAATATTTTTGTATAGTCAATATATATATATATATATATATATATATATATATATATATATATATATATATATATATATATATGCAAGACAATAAACAGAAACTAAAATCCTGTTCTCTCATCAATCTAACACTATTAAATTTTAAAAGAATATACATTCCAACCACTTAACTAAAAAGCTCTTACTATCCATTTTTCCAATAGCCTTCAATAGTGAGTGTTTAATCTCCTTTAAAATTAACAAAATGCTAGAATTTAAAAAGAGTAAATTGCTATACTGGAACCAATTTTTGTCTACTAACAAAATATATTCAGATGATTTCTTAATTGTTAGATATAGCTTACAAAATAGCAATTGGTTAGATATCCAAGCTTGTAGGGATTTTTTTACAACAAAACTACACTATCATTAGAAACACATAATGAAAATTCTCCTAAAATGCTAGACATAATTTATAACATTATCAGTGGTACCCTAAGAGGCACTTCATTTATATCTGTGATTTACAAAACTATTAGATCTGACTTTAGCTTTATAGATTCCTCTTATTGGAATTATTATACTAAAATAAACAGAGAAGAATTAACTTCTAATAACAAAAAACTCTATTCGAAATCAGCAGGAAGAACAACAGCCTCTCCCTGTTAGAGAATTTATACATGGAAGTTCCTAATTAGGTGTTTTTTGATGCCACACAGAATTGCAAAAATATATAACAAGAATGACATAAAATGCTGGAGGTGTAAATCAATAGATGCTGATTGGTTCCATATAATTGTCACTTGTGAAATGGTATCCTCATTTTGAATGAATTTAGAAAATTTTGTAAAGCCTTATGGAATGATAATTGCAACATCTCTGACTCTCTCATCTTGTTTAATGTACCAGTTTTTTAGAAGTCATATCTAAAACGCAAATACATATGTTATGGTCAATTCTAGCTGCAGCAAGGAAAGCTTTAAGAAAGAAATGGAAATCTATATCTCCTCTCTCATTTAATAATGAATGTATTTATTTAGCCAAATCACTATGTGTTAAAAACATCTCTACCATAAAGTTGAAAACAAAAAACTCAACACATAAAACTAATTGCTTGGGAAAAATTGTATTCTTTACTGAAGAAATACTGTATGACTTCCTTGTTGTATATATACTGTATGTGTAAAGTTTTTGTTATGAACTGTGTATATATATTTTATTACAATTATAAAGGTAAATATCTGTTTATTCATAGTTCTTGTTAAAAATAAAAAAAATTGAAAAAAAAATAATCAATATAAAGAAGGCAGCCCCAAAGATATGGAAAGTTTTACAATAAAAAAATTAATATCACAAGGAGGGAATGTAGAAAAGAAGATTAATAAAGCAGAAGTTAAAAAAAAATAGAAGTTGAAGTTATGGAGTGCCTGTGATGTGAAGGATTTGGTGTAGAAGGTCTAACACAGGTTACATCACAGCATAATGGTACAAGTCCCCAAAGTAAGGAGAAACAGGAAGATCAGGAGACATCTGAAGAAATATGGACACACGAAAGAAAAAGAGATTTAACATGGTGCAATATTTATGCAAAAAAGAAAGAAAACCTAATCAATACAAAAAGAACAACACCAAAGATATTTGAAGAAAAATACAAGCAATGGCATTGGGACATGAAAAACTTTACAATACAAAAAAAAAAAACAAACAAGAAAAGTAGAAAAGGAGATTAGTAATGGAGAAGTTAAAGAAATAAAAATTGAGGTTATGAAGTACCTGCAAAGTGAAGGATTCAGTGTAGAAAATGTAATTCAGAAAGCACCACAACAGGATAGAGAGTTGGGCATCTGACTAAAGGGAAATCAGTGGAATGGGAAGCAATTGGTCAGATGCCATGTTTAGGTATTTTGGAGCCTTCCACAGGAAACTGGTATAAACATTCACTTGAAGTTGGACAGCAAAGAGAAGGAACAGGAAACTGTGGAAACTCTGATGCAGTCAGTGTTGAGGAGTGATAGGCCAATGAGTTCCCATATGACAGAGCAACGGATGGCACAGGATGAAATTGAAGAGAATGTGCCGCAGGAAGATGCTATAGAACTTTCTATAGAATGCTTGCAGGAAATGGAAAACAAAAAAAGTGTCCTCAGTTTAGAAGAAAATGAGCTAAAAGAAGAGTTGCTTGATTTAATAGAGATAGATAGACATATTAAGATCAATGAAAGAAGTAGACTGCAGAAGATCAATAAAGCCCCAAAAATCAGAAGTTTGATAAAACAAATAGTAATTAGGACTGTCCACAGAGATTCATGTGATATATCAGAAGTAAACAGGATATATTACTGTGCAGCTAAATTAATAACTGATAAAGTTCTACCACAAGAACACAGGGTAGCGAAGGAAAGGAAGGGGAGAAATCACATAGCATCATGGAAGTATCGAACAGAGAAAACTATAAAGCAATTAAGACAATGTGTCACTTTTAGAAGAGTATAGAAGAGGGAACAGATAAAGAAAAATACTTATAAAGATAGACATGATAAAAGCAATATGCAGTATTAGAACAGATCAGGATCTATCATGCACTGTCACAAATAAGCTAAAAATATCAGCACAAGTAGAAAAACTTAAATGATACCCAAATAAATATAAAGGAAAAGTACAAAATAAGCAATTTATTGATGACCCAAAAAGGTTTTATAGAGAATTGGGAAACAAGGTAAAAGGAACTGAAAGACCACCAAAGAAAGAAGAAATATATATATTTTGGAGAAGTATTTATGAAGATCCTGTAGAACATAACAAAGATGCTAAATGGATAGAAGAAGTAAATGAAAAAATAAGAAGTTTAAAGGTACAGTATATAAAGTGGGGTGAAGTAACAGCCAGAGAGATTGAAACAAAGTTATGAAAAGCCTCTAATTGGAAAACCCCAGGCCCAGATGTAGTACCTAACTTCTGGTTAAAAGTATTAACATCTTTGCACAAAGATTTAGCCATAAGTAAGAAATATTTATATGCACACCCCAAACAGACACCAACCTGGCTAACAACAGGAAAAACAATGCTCCTACTTAAGAGTGAACCTGCAAGCTTCCCTAAAAATTATAGACCAATAACATGCCTTCCAATGACATATAAACTATACACTGGAATTGATGCCGACAAAGTTTATAGTAATTTAGAAGAAAATTAAATTATGGCAAAAGAACAAAAGGGGGATAAAAGAAAGTCAAAAAGGATCATTTGTTGTTAAATAAAGTCATAGTAGTAAACTGTAAAACTGGTAAGAATCTATGGCATGAATTGACTATAAAAAAGCATTTGTATCCCACATTCATGGATAAAAGAGTGCTTAAAAATATATAAGATACACCCTACACTGATCGACTACATTACAGTGACCATGAAACAGTGGCAGGCTACTTTGCAACTAAGCCATGATAAAGGACAAATTATTATCCCAGGGATAAAAATTCAAAGGGGGATTTTCCAGGTTGACTCTTTGTCACCACTGTTGTTCTGTCTTGCCCTTAACCCATTAAGCTGTCTATTTAACAGCTTAGGCCATGGCTATAATTTGGCTCCTAGAAAACAACAAAGTGCAAAGACTTCTCATCTTTTTGTCGATAATTTAAAACTGTATAGCTCATCAAATGAGGAACTGAAAGCACAACTGCAAGTTGTCAAAGCTTTTTCAGATGATACAAAAATGTAATTTGGTCTTGATAAATGTGCAAAAGCAAACTTTAAAGCAGGAAAACTGCAGCACCAAAAAGCATCAGTTTGGAACAAGAATGTGATATAAAAGAACTTGAGCAAGAGGGAGTGGATAAATATTTGGAAATTGATGAAGGATCAACAATAAAATATGAACAAATGCAAATAAAACTTAGTAAGGAACACTTTAGAAGACTTAAATTAATCCTGAAAACAGCATTGACATCTAGGAACAAAATTCAAGCTATAAACCAATTTGCTCTTCCTGTCTTGTACAGTTTCGGAGTGATTGACTGGCCCCAAAACGTGTTGGACAGATTAGACAGGAAAACAAGAAGGATGCTTCATGCTCACCAAATGATTTACAAAAATCAGTGCATACCAAGATTATATATTCTCAGTTCTGAAGGAGGGATGGGTGCCCTTGAAATTGATTACATGTATAGATCTGCAATCGTGGGACTGCACACATATCTGCTGACCTGACAAGATCTAAACATAGTGAAAGTTTTGAAACATGAGGAGAATAAATCTAAGATGACTTCCCTGCTTAGTCTATCAGAAGCATATCTGCATCAAGCAGGAATGCAAATCAAACCAGAAGTAGATAAACATCAGGCGACAACTGAATGTGCCAAAAAACAAAAGAATATAAAGTGAAGGACCAGATGAGAAAGCAAGAAATGTGGAAAATGCATAAATATAGTTGCATGTATAGAAAACCTCTAGAAGAACCTCATGTTGATCAGGAATGAATGCAGGAATGATTAAGGAGGGGGTTATTCAAACCAAGAGATGAAATGTTAATATTGGCGGCCCAAGATAGTGGGCTACGTACACGTTGGTTTACAAAGTCTATTGAACATGTGGGAGAGATAGACAAATGCAGGTTTTGTAAAACAGAAATGGAAACACTTGCACACCTCTTTGCTGGTTGTGGCATACTAATTCCAGAAAGACTGTATACTAAAAAGCATAGCAATGTGGCAAGACTTGCACTGGGGATTGTGCAAACATTATGGTATTGAAGTGGCTGAAAAACACTGGAAAATGAACCACAAAGCATCATAGAAAATGATAAAGTATACATCACATGGAATCACCCATTACCAACAATTCAAAAGATAGATGCTAGAAAACCAGATATAGTGGTCCATAAAAAGAAGACAAAAGTAACATTGATCACTGAAATCACCACACCCAGTGACTAAAGTGTCTTGCATACAGAGGGACACAAAGTCATAAAATATCAGGATTTACAGGCAGAAACAGGAGCAATGTGGAAGAAAGATACCTAGACAGTTCCAATTGTAGAAGGAGCAATGGGTCTTATAAAAAGAATCTACAATCATATTTAAATATGTTACCAATACATGTAACCCAGTACGAATTGCAGAAGGAGTCATTACTGGGCACATTGCGGGTGCTGGGAAGAGCCCTTCTGGCTGACATCAAAGACTGAAACAATACCAATTTCATGAACTTTAATTGTACTCTGACTTAGGAATGCGGTCCATTATCCTCATGGTATTAGAAACCTAAAAGACTTGAAGAAATTAAAAAAAAAAAAGCTTGTTATGCAAGCTTCAGTCAAGGGTAAGACTCTTGATTCTGAATGGTATCCTCCCTTTCTGACAATGAGGCCTAGATTCAAGGAAAAAGACAATCAGGTCCAACAACTGGCTAAGTAGCTGGTGTTATTTCAAGGGGATCTAGTTTGTGTCACCCAAGTTATGAGATAACAAGACAGTCCAGCATGCTTTGCAAAGGATAGTCTACACCTCTTGTTTAAGGTTTTCCACATACTGGACAAAACCTTTGCTGAACCCATTGTGCCTTTTTAGTCAGAGTTCATCTAATAAACATTCCAGTCTAATAAACAAATCAAATCCCAAACTAGACAAAATCAATGTGGCCACCAGGAGTCTTAACAATAAACAAATTGATATGAAGGCACTTTTGCAGCTCTAATGTGCCTATATGTGTGTTGTTAATGAGACATGGTACAATTTTGCCTGGGTTTTATGCCTACCATGCCTTTAAACCTACTGAAAATTGTAGTGGAATCTCACTGTTCATCAGTGGCACTATATATTTTAAGGTGTTAACTGAGAGACACCACTCAATGAGCTCAATGATCGGCACAGTGGTGCAGCAGTAGCATTGTCACCTCACAGCAAGAGGTTTTCCAGTTCAATTCTTGGCTGGGGTGCCTTCTGTGCAGAGTCTATATGTCCTCCCTGTGTTTGTGTGGGTTTCCTCTGAGTGCTCCGTTTTTCTGCCACGTACAAAGACATGCAGCAGAAGCATTTCTCCCCAGGCCTCCACTGAAAATTGGCTTCATTCCAAGTTGGACTTTCCCAGTACACAAATGTTAAATAAAATGAAAAAAAAATAAAACTCCAGCTCACTTTAGGAAATACAAACTTACAATTTATAGGTAGTACTTGATTTCCATCCATGATTCCACATGATCAAGAAAACTTTCTGGCATACCTTCAAACAATCCGTATAAGCAATGCTATACCTCTGTAACTTGGAGTACCTACACTAACATTGTAGTGTATGATCAGTGCTTCTTGGATTGGGTAACAGGAACTCTCTCGATCAATTTTTCTTCAATTCCACCAGAGATGGGAGCATTCTTGACCTGGTTCTCACAAACGTAGATCCAGCATGGTCCTTCCCTAGTCGAGAAATCCATAGTTAAGTTAAACCACCTACTGGTTTTCTTTACTTTCAAAACATTCACTTCCCTGGCAGCCAACACCACTCTCTTTGGAAACTACAAAATGGCAAACCTTTTACAGTTATATGATGAAAGCTCTAAATTCACTCATGAAAACTTCACATTTGACCAAGGATATGAGACGCAGTGGTGCAGCTGTTAATGTTGTCTCCTCACAACAAGAGGTTCTCCGGTTTGATTCTTGGCTGGGGTGCCTTCTGTGTAGAGTCTGCATGTCTTCCCTGCATTTCCATGGGTTTCTTCTGGCTACCCCAGTTTCCTTCCACATTAAAAGACATGCGTCTGAAGTGTTTCTCACCAGGACTCTGCTAAAAATAGGCTCTGTCCTAGTCAGACTTTGCTTGGTCAACAAATGTTAAATAAAATAAAATAAATAAATAAATAAATATGCAGACATCTATACAAAGGATATTTAGGTCAATCTAGATAAATACACTGACCTGGCAGTACCTAATAAATCAAATATAGTGGTAAATTTAAAAACAAACCACCCTGGAGGTCAATCAAAGTAAACAAACTGTATAACAGAAGGAAGAAACTGTTTGAATTACCATGTAGTCAGAACCCTTTTGCATTAAGAAAATATAAGTAAACCACATTAAGAAATTGAAGGCAAACATAAAGACCATCAAAGTATCATCAAGCTATCAACTGAGGCAAAGGATAACTACAAGTCATTATTTAATTATGTTAAAAATTTAAGAAATAATTCACAACACTGTTCCAGACTTTTCCAGAATGGTGCTTCCCACTCAAACTCAAAATATGTTGCAATAATATTAATAGCCATTTGTTACCCAGGTAGGCCCACTGACCACACGGTCTCTTTTTAGTGACAACCCAGGAGTAATGTCTGATTTAATAACTTGTTTAAGATCCCACAGTAGGTAAATAAGGGCAATGGGGATCGAACACTCTACCACAGGAACTACAGCTCAGAGCCTTAATCCTCTGCACCAACTGCCAGACTGGCAAACAAGTTTGCAGACAACTTTAACCCTGAAACTATTACCTCAACTCCCACCATCCCTGAGTCATTCCCCCACTACTATCACCACCAAGGATTATGTCCTTAAGCTACTCTCATTGAGCAAAAACTCTCCTTCCATGGGTCTTGGCAATATACTCAGCTACATAATAAAGACCTCCAAACACTTATTTGCAACTGTAGTTAAGAAGTCCTTCTGTATCTAAAAGTATCTCTTCTAAAACCTAGCAAGTCCTTGCCCTTATACTCTGCCCAGGTCAGACCCATTATAGAATATAATGGCTCATTTGCTGTGCATCTTACTAAGATATATTAAAAAACACATAGGTTCCTAAAAAACAATGATTTCTGGCCTCAAAAACCTTACCTACCAGGAAAGACTGTACTCAGTGTCGTATAGTCTCCTGAGGTGTGATCGGTATCTTGCTTACCATGCCCTCAAGAATCTTGCTATCCTTGACTTTCTTTTTCCTCAGTAAAGTCAGATAGTGCAGCCAACACTAGAATAAGAGAGTTCAACCTACAACAGATGATAGCTAAAACTAGATGGAAGGATTGGTTCATCACACAGTGACTTCCTCTGCTCTGGAATAGGCTGCCCTATAAGTCAAGCAATGTGATCCACTGTGAAGGCTGCCAGCCTAGCTAGATAGAATTTTGTAAATAATTCTATGTCATTGTAAATATTAATATGATCCACAGGCTTGTTTCACAAATGTAAGAAAACTGTGTTATGTGCTGAGCTTCAAAAATGTAACCACAGTGCATCCTGCTGGGAGAAAGCAAAAAATGTGTATAAACTCTATGCCTATGTAATGTATGTTTTCATGGTAGAAAACTGGGACATACAGAGTTAACTTGCGAACTCTAAGAAAATAAGATGATAAATTAAAACTTTTATGACTGTGTGTGATCTCAAGCTAAGAGACAGGATGTCTGGGCTAGGATCTTTCTATTGTCTTTAGACAGATATAATTACTAGGTTTCACATGTAAAGTGTATTTTATTGCCCTGTGACTTCCTGGCAACTGCAGATCACAAAGAAATGTAAATTTTAAGTTCTGTTAGCCTAGGAACTTAAGCAAAGATGACAAGAGTGATGTAATCTGAAATGACTCAGCAGTAATGTGTATTATCAATTTAAAAAACTAGCTCAGAGAGAAGAGAGTGCATTTTGTATTTGTCTTTAGACCTGTTAACAACTCACCAGCACTTTGCCTTGTAAGTAGGATTTAGATCTTAGTATTTCTCTTAGAGATAGATAGGAATATACTCAGATTAGTGTAAATGTTTTCTATATTTATGTGAGACTATCCTACAATGCTATTTTAAAGTATTTCCTGTGATTTCTGAACTATTGTCACTGTGTTGAACCAATGAGTATTGCCTTGTGTTTTATTACTTATTATTAAATATTTTAAACCTTTTAACTGTGTCTGTTTTGTGTACGGATATTTAAGCTCTTAGGTAATTGCATGTATTTGGTGATACTGTACAAGCCACTCCAATAGCCTTAGCCCTGGGTCACACTTATTATTTGGATAACAGTAACACTACACAGTAGAATTGGTCACTCTTTGAGAAGGGCCTTGTTAGTAGCTGATAAGTTGTGGTTGGTGGCAGTGATTTCTAAATTATAGTCTGGGCAGAAAGGGGCATAGCTAGTGAACCTGTGCCAGCCTTCCCCAGGAGTGTCTGTGGGTTTGTATATGAATCAAATCTCAAAGTGTGTGTGTGTCAGCTACTTGGGCAGGGGCACAAAACACTGTTGGACAGAGAGGGTGCTGGAGGTTTTGGCTTAGCCACTCTGCTGAGCTCTTAACCCTATAGCTGTGCCAGTCGGGAGTCTTATTGGGGATCTGGAGAGAAAGGGAGAAACCAGCCCAGACTGACTGTGATCTCTGTGTGTTCTTAAGGGAAACTGTACTTTACTGTGAGTGTACCTGTTATCCTCCCAATGTGCATGTCCCTTACTGGTGTTAGTGGTGAGGATTGAGGCTCCTTGATTACTGGCCAGTGCACAGCCATCATATACACCGTCATCCTTCAAACCTAGCTTGGACCACTAGATGGGCACGTTTAAATTTACACTCGGAATTATACGCCGTGCCCTCACTGGAAGTGGTGGTAAAGCCTGAGGGTGGTTACTGGCAAGACATGACCTCTGACCAAATTACCTTGTATGCTCTCTGATCCTGTGATCCTATTACTCTGCAATCCAAAATGGGAAGACAGAGTGAGAAAAGTACAGGCTATTCAAAATATTTGTTCTAGAAGAATCAAACAAAATAAAAAGGGAGACAACAGCACTGAAAGGACAATGCTAGGAAACAGAAGCTTAACTAGGTTGTGGTGAAGGGGGCAGCTGTCCTGGGAAGAAGGTGTCAGGGTGCGCTATCAGCAAATCCATTTTTTTTTTAATTTAGTGCCCCTCACATAAGCTCAAGGCAGGAACAGAGATGGAGGGTTTTTGGGATCTGGTGTTCTGAAGTGCTAGATTGGAGAACATACCCTCTTTTTATTTTATATATTTTTTGCTCTTACCTACAGTGAAAACAGAAGGAAGATGTGCCAGACTGAAGATTTTTTTTTTTGCTCCTTAACCCAGTGTTGAGGGGTGCCAGACCGGGGAGCAGCAATGGGTGCCAATTGAGCAAGCTATGGATCTGCTAGAAAACAAAACCAACAGTAAACCATATACACAAGTTTCTAGAGTACATTCACACCCTGACAATACAAAAAGAAAATCATCTAAATAAGGGGGATGGATGGAGGGGTGACTACTGCATCAGTAATCTATTAGAACATGTACTGTTATGTTAAGATTGCTTACACAGTTTTACTATGATCAATACTTACATTGCTGTTGCAGTAGTTCAAGCTATTTCAGTTAATTACCATAGTTTAGAAACTAAGAAGGGAAGAGGAAAAGTTAACTAAGAATCCAGGAGCCCCTTAAGAATGGTACTAGCAAAGCCTGTTCTTGACCTAGAAAACCCATTCAGTTTATAGTGCTTTGTAAAAGTATATACAGAAGATCAAATTATTGCCTCTAAAATACTTCTGGAGTCCATTCCTTTCCAGAAAGCCACTGAGTAAGCTAATGCCCTTGTGGAATGGGCCCTTACCCTGCTTGAAAGTGGTTTATTATGGTGAGTATAACAAAAAGCAATAGCATGAGAACAGCCTACAGATAGTCTGCTTTAACAATGGTTGTCCTTTTCTCTTACCTTCATGGGATATGAAAATATGGTCAGTTTTCCTGAAGGCTTGCATTTTGTCTAGGTAATATTTGAACTGCCTGTGAACATCCAGAGTGTGAAACATCTTTTTGTTCCTTCTTCTTAGGTTTCTCACAAAAATCCCATCCTTGTGAAAAATGACAGTTGACTCACTAGAAGTGCTTGCAACTCGAATACTCTCCTAGCAGAAGTCAGAACAAAACTGTCTTTCACTTTAAGAGCCTCAATTTAGCCAGATGAGCTGGTTCAAATGGAAAAAAAGTGAGCTATTCAAGGACAAAGTTTACATTCCAAGGGACTTTCCAAACTGGCTGCACACTGATCAATAGCTTAACTTCAACTCTCCCAGTGTGAAAAAAGAAACTGAAGCACAAGGGTCAGGAACTCTGTTTCTTCTAGTAAATATAGTTACTGGCTATAAGTATACTGCTTGGATGCCTGCAAAGAAGAAAGAAATTAAGACAGCCTGAAAGAAAATCATCTAGAAAAGGTGAAGAGAAAACATTGACTGGGAAAAATCCTGCATCTGCTCATCAAAAAGCAGTCCAAGCTCCAGCACTGGTGCAAGACACGACTTCCAATAATCTAGAGGAAAATGAGCTAATTACAATAAGCAAAACAGTGAAGGAATATATCAAATCAAATAAAAGGCTGGAAAAATGGAAGAAGCTTTAAACACATATTCTAATGCACTGATAAAACTGCAAAAACAGAGGTTGAAATGAAGAAAAGGCTGGCTGAGTATAAGACTGCTCAAGAAGAGATGTTTCACAAAATGTAAGAATTAGAGGATAGAGCACATAGGAAAAATATGAGATTTTCTGATGTACCAAAGAAACTAGAAGGAACAGACTGTATTAATTTTATGAGGGCAAAATAAGCAATTGGACTGGTATTCCACAGCAGGAACTGCTAATTGAATGGGCACACCATGTGTATGTTCCAAATCTGACCAAGAGAAAGCAGCCAAGACCTGTATTAGTAAAAATGCAAACCTACCAGAAGAAAGAGTTGATCCTGACAAAACTGTGGCAAAATGGCCAAGTATTAAAAGTTGGAGACATTAGAGTATTTGTGGAAAATGATTATTCTCTGTACACCTGGCAGAAGAGAAACACATTTATTCCAGTAATTAGGGAATGTCAAGAGCCAGGTGTGAGATTCAAGCTACTGTCTCTAATTGTCTTCAAAATATTTTTTCCTGGACAAAGTCATTTTTAATGCAGAACAGGCTAAGGAGGAAACACAAAAAGTTTGTTCAGCAAAAAGTGAGCCTTCAAGCAAAATGGGACTCTGCTTCTCATTCTTCTGATAATAAAGTGCATGGAGAGACTTTGCCAGTAAACCTTTTCCACTGTTCCAAAGGAAGATACTAGAGAGACAGAGAAAAACAGAGGAGTTCACCAGATAAATCAGTAGTACCTTGTAATTGAACCAGAATCTGGAGTTGGGAGATGAAGATGATCAGGAAGAAGACCAGCAACAGAGAAATTAGTAAATAAATGTGAGATTTCAAAGCATCAATCACATTTGTGAAACATGTCTGTATAAGAAAAAATGGAAAGAGTGGAATTTTGTTGACTTTGTTAAACTTGTGGGGAACTCAAAAACACTTACCTCGCTTCATGTCATTAATGTTTGAAAGGACACTAAGGGGAGGGGAAGAAGAAGGAAAGTGGTAACTGCAAATAAAACAATTCCTTTTCTTAACAGTCATCATCATCTTCTTTTGGCTGTTCCCATTAGGGTTCGCCACAGTGGATCATCTGTTTCCATTTCTTCCTGTCCTCTGCATCTTGCTCTGTCACACCAACCACCTGCATGTCCTCTCTCACCACATCCATAAACCTTATCTTAGGCCTTCCTCTTTTCCTGTTACCTGGTAGCTTCATCCTTAGCATTTTTTTCCCAATATACTCAGCATCCCTCCTCAACACATGTCCAAACCACCATAACCTTGCCTCTCTGGCTTTGTCTCCAAACCTTCCAACCTGGGCTGACCCTCTAATATACTTATTCCTAATCCTGTCCACCCTTGTCACATCCAGTGCAAATCTTAACATCTTTAACACTGCCACATCTAGCTTTAACTCCTGCCTTTTTGTCAATGCACTGTCTCCAACCCATATAACATAGCTGGTCTCACTATCCTCTTGTAACTTTCACTTTCACTCTTACTGGTACTCGTCTGTCACAAATCACTCCTGACACTCTTCTCCCCCCACTCCATCCTTCCTGTACTCTCTTCTCCACCTCTCTTCCACACTCTCCATTACTCTGAACTATTGATCCCAAGTATTTAAGCTCATCCACCTTCACCACCTCTACTCCTTGCAGTATTAAATTGATAAGGTGGTAGCTGACGTGCTGCTGCTTAGGGTAGGGGTTAACTTGAGTGGTAAATACTACTCTAAGTTGGAGTTTACAACTCAGGCTGTATGCAAGGTTTAATCCTTACATTATTTTCATTTGTTCATTGTTATTTGTATATAGTTTTGACATCCACAATATATTTTGTACATTCATTGTCACTACAAACAAAATTGAATCCTATACTGAAATCCCATAAGAGATTCAATAAATACAGCTATATTTAAAGGTACACCTAAAGGAGGAGATGTAACATTACTTATCTTGTTATTTGTTATTTTGATCATAAGATTCTTAAGTTTTAAAAATGCCAAATGACATCTTTAAAAGGAATTTCTTTAAACATTAATGGATTGAATAATCCATGTAAAAGGGCAAACCTAATAAGATACATTAATTTACATAAGGCCAACTTAGTCTTCCTACGAAACCCATCTCTTGAAAAAAAGATATTGATAAACTAGCCACAAACAAATATACAGTATTGGTTAGTTCAGAGCACACTCAGAAAAAGAGGAGTGGCTATTTTATGGAATAAAAGTATGCCCATTCCTAAAACCATTAAGTCTTATCAGGATGACAAAGGAATGTTTTGTATGGTTACAATACAAATTAATGGGAAGACTTACACTTTAATTAATGTATATTGGATACTTGGAATTGGTATTAATACAGTGAAACATCATCTTGATAAGATCATATCATTCTCTATAGGAGATATTATTTTAGCTGGTGACTTTAATTGTATACTACATGAAAGTGATACTACCACTATAGGAAAGAGAAGAATTACATCTAATGCAAAACATTTAAATGATTTTGCTAATTCTTATCATTTGAATGATATTAATAATCAGATAGATTCAAAATCATTACCATACACCTTTTTCTAACAGATACAAAACTTATTCAAAAATAGATAGGGTCTTGATTTCTAACCAGATGGTAACAGATTTAATTAATTCCAAAATCATTTCATGTCCTATATCTGATCATAATTCAATTGTTTTGAATTCATGATAAAAAATACTCACAATGTTCAGATCAAAAGGATACCAGCATACTTAACTCAACTAAAAGACTATAAAGAATATATACTTTCAGAAGTAAAACATTTTTAGACATAAATAACACTCCTGAAGTCTCCATTGTTTATGTTTGGGATGCCTTAAAATCATATCTATATGGACAAAGTATCAGATGGTATAATAATAAAAGGAAATCTTGGGATAAGGAATTGTTAGATATTCAAAGTAAATTAGACTCTTATAAACATAATAATAAAGAAAATATTATGGACAAGAAAGTTATTGAAGAAAGAAACAAACTAAATGAGAAATACAAAGAAATTTTAACTCATAAAGTTAAAATAACTTTAGAGAAATACAAGTTTTTGTCTTATTCAATAAGCCCCAAATACTTACATAGACTTAAAATAAAACAAAAAGGTTGAATAAACAAAACCATATCAAAGAAATCTTTTCTCTAAGGAAAAAGAAGAATGTTTCTAGTATACCAGAAATACTAGATTAATTTAGAAATCACTTTCACAAAATTAACCATAATAATATTAACATGGAACCTAAAGATAAAATAAAGGAGTTTATAACCACAAATATGAATAAAAAGCAATAAACAACAGATTAAACTATTGGACAAGAGTATTTCATATACAGAAGTTATTACACAAATAAATAAGCTTAAATCAAACAAAGCACCGGGTAATGATGGTATTATACCAGAGATATATAAAATCCTTTCTAAAAATACATATTCATTAATACATAAGGTTTTTATTTTGGCCCAAACTGAGTTAATAACCCCCATCTTGGCAATATACATTTATTTAGCCAATTTTAAAACCTAATAAAGATCAACTAGATGTTCTTCATATCGCCCATCTCATTACTTAATGTTGATTATAAAATGTTTATGAATATCTTTGCTGATAGATTGAAGACAATCATTCGGCATTATAGATATAGATCAGACAGGCTTCATTGTAAATAGAAATACTTTTGATAATATAAGAAGAACTTTAACATTAATAGATTTTGCAAATAGGAAAAAGAAAGATTTAACACTTATTAGTCTTGATATAAGTTCAGCATTTGATTCAGTAAGTTGGGACTATCTGTTTACCTTAATGAAGTGC
The DNA here is from genome assembly GCF_019279795.1 of Protopterus annectens. Classification (NCBI taxonomy): domain Eukaryota; kingdom Metazoa; phylum Chordata; order Ceratodontiformes; family Protopteridae; genus Protopterus; species Protopterus annectens. Next base: position 539,703,024 of record NC_056741.1, read on the forward strand.
ACAAACTTCTCGGATGCATTTGTAAATCTAATTGAACATTTATACAAAGGAACGTTGGCTTATATTAAGGTAGGAACATATGTTTCACAAAAAATACCCATTCTTAAAGGTACAAAACAAGGATGTCCACTTTCTCCACTATTATTCACTTTAGTAATGGAGCCTTGGGCTAATTTGATCAGAAACAGTACTGACATAGAGAGTTTTGAAATAGATGAAAATACAACATCCAAAATTCAACTTTTTGCAGATGATGTTCTAATTACATCAGCAGGATCTAATTCTTCTATACAGTCTCTATTTGATAACATGATGAATTTTAAAAGTATTTCTGGTTTAATATTCAATGAAGAAAAACTAAAATGCTACCTATATATACGAAAAAATATTCTCATTAGTGATTTTACTAAATATGTACCCAATTCAGGTCAGATAACTTATTTAGGTATAATACTATCTAAAGATATTAAATCTATTATATATAATAATTATAATACCTGTTTTCTTAATATACAAAATCTTTTTAATACCTGGAATAATATGTTTTTACTATGGAGGAGAGACTTACAATTATTAAAATGATAATATTCCCCAAGATTTTATACTTAATACAATCAATAATACTTCCACCTACAAAAATAATTATCAAGAAACTGAACACACTAATGTTAAATTTCTTATGGGCACCTAATAGACCTAGGATTGCATTAAAGAAACATACTAATAGCTGGTCTCAAGGGGTATTTCTTTTCCAGACTTTAATTTATATACTATCTCTTCTATTGTAAAAGTTATTACTTTATTAATAGATCAGTCATATGTCACAAAATGGAAAGATTATTGGGAGCTAATTAGTATACACTTTATGAAAATCTCCTTAACACATAAAAATATGATTGTAAATAACTCCATGTTATGGTTACTAAAGGAATTTTGTACTTCACCTATTACACCTAAACATATGGTTTGTTACCCATTAAATATTATTATTAGTTATCGTAACTTTATATTCATGCACCCTAAGTATAGGGAATGGAATTTTATTGTATTTCCTATAATGTATACTCAGGGTATGCTTTGTCATCTACTTCTGAAGGAACTCATTTAGCTATAGATAATGATCTAAAGTACTGGTATCAGTTGATATCTGATAATAAAGTTAAAAATCTAGATTTCTTAAAACAAGAATTTGATCTAAGAGAAACTTGCTGGTTAGAGGTTCAGACCTTTAGACAACATCTCATTAATAAAATAGATTTAATGTCTATAACTGTTAAAGAATCTATTCCAACACTGATTGATTACTTGATATTAAATTTACAACATAAAGTTTCTGATAAAGGTAAACTTTCATACATACATAAAGTTATCAGACAAGAAACTTTTACAGTGTAGATTCATACTGGAATTATTTCACTTCTATTAATGGGGACCCACCAAATCAACAAGATAAACAATATATATTGGAATCTGCTTATAGAACTACGTCTTCCATTGTCTGGAGACTTTATACATGGAAATTTTACATAGATCTTTTATACACCTTTGATGATGAATAAAATAAATAATAAAGATAATCTATGTAAGAGATGTAATGTAGAAATTAATGCTGACTGGGCTCATATGTTTTATGACTGTATAAAATTGAAAGAATACTGGAAGTCAATTAATGAATTTTTGCAGGCTCTTTTTACAGATAATTTCATTATTTCTAAATCTCTTATATTATTCAACACACCTGTACCTCAAAGTGTTAAAAGGTTAAGCTTCCCTTGTTATGGTCTATTCTAGCAGTGGCTAGGAAAATAATAACTAGAAATTGGATTTCAGATACACCTCCTTCGTTCAATGAATTTAAAAATGTTATGAATATAGTGTGCCATATGGAAATAAACACAATTAGGACTAGAACAAACAGAAAAACCTCTTATTTTATTGTATGGGATAATTTACAAAATTTGTTAAAAAAATTTTAATTTCAATAGCATGATATTTTAGTTTAATTAATTGATCTGATTGTAGTGGATGTCTTTGTAAATACTTTAGTTGTTTTGTTGAATATTATAATAATACCTATTTTTAATTACTTGTATAAAATTGTTGTGATATTTCTCTTATATGTTAAAACAATAAACTTGTTTTGAAAAAAAAAAAAAAAAAACCTTACCTACCAGGAAAGACTGTAATCAGTGTCGTATAGTCTCCTGAGGTGTGATCGGTATCTTGCTTACCATGCCCTCAAGAATGTTGCTATCCTTGACTTTCTTTTTCCTCAGTAAAGTCAGATAGTGCAGCCAACACTAGAATAAGAGAGTTCAACCTACAACAGATGATAGCTAAAACTAGATGGAAGGATAGGTTCATCACACAGTGACTTCCTCTGCTCTGGAATAGGGTGCCCTATAAGTCAAGCAATGTGATCCACTGTGAAGGCTGCCAGCCTAGCTAGATAGAATTTTGTAAATAATTCTATGTCATTGTAAATATTAATATGATCCACAGGCTTGTTTCACAAATGTAAGAAAACTGTGTTATATGCTGAGCTTCAAAAATGTAACCACAGTGCATCCAGCTGGGAGAAAGCAAAAAATGTGTATAAACTCTATGCCTATGTAATGTAGGTTTTCATGGTAGAAAACTGGGACATACAGAGTTAACTTGCGAACTCTAAGAAAATAAGATGATAAATTAAAACTTTTATGACTGTGTGTGATCTCAAGCTAAGAGACAGGATGTCTGGGCTAGGATCTTTCTATTGTCTTTAGACAGATATAATTACTAGGTTTCACATGTAAAGTGTATTTTATTGCCCTGTGACTTCCTGGCAACTGCAGATCACAAAGAAATGTAAATTTTAAGTTCTGTTAGCCTAGGAACTTAAGCAAAGATGACAAGAGTGATGTAATCTGAAATGACTCAGCAGTAATGTGTATTATCAATTTAAAAAACTAGCTCAGAGAGAAAGAGAGTGCATTTTGTATTTGTCTTCAGACCTGTTAACAACTCACCAGCACTTTGCCTTGTAAGTAGGATTTAGATCTTAGTATTTCTCTTAGAGATAGATAGGAATATACTCAGATTAGTGTAAATGTTTTCTATATTTATGTGAGACTATCCTACAATGCTGTTTTAAAGTATTTCCTGTGATTTCTGGACTTTTTGTCACTGTGTTGAATTAATGAGTATTGCCTTGTGTTTTTATTATTTATTATTAAATATTTTAAACCTTTTAACTGTGTCTGTTTTGTGTACGGATATTTAAGCTCTTAGGTAACTGCATGTATTTGGTGATACTGTACAAGCCACTCCAATAGCCTTAGCCCTGGGTCACACTTATTATTTGGATAACAGTAACACTACACAGTAGAACTGGTCACTCTTTGGGAAGGGCCTTGTTAGTAGCTGATAAGTAGTGGTTGGTGGCAGTGATTTCTAAATTATAGTCTGGGCAGAAGGGGGCATAGCTAGTGAACCTGTGCCAGCCTTCCCCAGGAGTGTCTGTGGGTTTGTATATGAATCAAATCTCAAAGTGTGTGTGTGTCAGCTACTTGGGCAGGGGCACGAAACACTGGTTGGACAGAGAGGGTGCTGGAGGTTTTGGCTTAGCCACTCTGCTGAGCTCTTAACCCTATAGCTGTGCCAGTGGGGAGTCTTATTGGGGATCTGGAGAGAAAGGGAGAAACCAGCCCAGACTGACTGTGATCTCTGTGTGTTCTTAAGGGAAAGTGTACTTTACTGTGAGTGTACCTGTTATCCTCCCAATGTGCATGTCCCTTACTGGTGTTAGTGGTGAGGATTGAGGCTCCTTGATTACTGGCCAGTGCACAGCCATCATATACACTGTCATCCTTCAAACCTAGCTTGGACCACTAGATGGGCACGTTTAAATTTACACTCGGAATTACACTCCGTGCCCTCACTGGAAGGGGTGGTAAAGCCTGAGGGTGGTTACTGGCAAGACATGACCTCTGACCAAATTGCCTTGTATGCTCTCTGATCCTGTGATCCTATTACTCTGCAATCCAAAATGGGAAGACAGAGTGAGAGAAAGTACAGGCTATTCAAAATATTTGTTCTAGAAGAATCAAACAAAATAAAAAGGGAGACAACAGCACTGAAAGGACAATGCTAGGAAACAGAAGCTTAACTAGGTTGTGGTGAAGGGGGCAGCTGTCCTGGGAAGAAGGTGTCAGGGTGCGCTATCAGCAAATCCATTTTTTTTTATTTAGTGCCCCTCACATAAGCTCAAGGCAGGAACAGAGATGGAGGGTTTTTGGGATCTGGTGTTCTGAAGTGCTAGATTGGAGAACATACCCTCTTTTTATTTTATATATTTTTTGCTCTTACCTACAGTGAAAACAGAAGGAAGATGTGCCAGACTGAAGATTTTTTTTTTTGCTCCTTAACCCAGTGTTGAGGGGTGCCAGACCGGGGAGCAGCAATGGGTGCCAATTGAGCAAGCTATGGATCTGCTAGAAAACAAAACCAACAATAAACCATATACACAAGTTTCTAGAGTACATCCACACCCTGACAATACAAAAAGAAAATCATCTAAATAAGGGGGATGGATGGAGGGGTGACTACTGCATCAGTAATCTATTAGAACATGTACTGTTATGTTAAGATTGCTTACACAGTTTTACTATGATCAATACTTAAATTGCTGTTGCAGTAGTTCAAGCTATTTCAGTTAATTACCATAGTTTAGAAACTAAGGAGGGAGGAGGAAAAGTTAACTAAGAATCCAGGAGCCCCTTAAGAATGGTACTAGCAAAGCCTGTTCTTGACCTAGAAAACCCATTCAGTTTATAGTGCTTTGTAAAAGTATATACAGAAGATCAAATTATCACCTCTAAAATACTTCTGGAGTCCATTCCTTTCCAGAAAGCCACTGAGTAAGCTAATGCCCTTGTGGAATGGGCCGTTACCCTGCTTGAAAGTGGTTTATTATGGTGAGTATAACAAAAATCAATAGCATGAGAACAGCCTACAGATAGTCTGCTTTAACAATGGTTGTCCTTTTCTCTTACCTTCATGGGATATGAAAATATGGTCAGCTTTCCTGAAGGCTTGCATTTTGTCTAGGTAATATTTGAACTGCCTGTGAACATCCAGAGTGTGAAACATCTTTTTGTTCCTTCTTCTTGGGTTTCTCACAAAAATCCCATCCTTGTGAAAAATGACAGTTGACTCACTAGAAGTGCTTGCAACTCAAATACTCTCCTAGCAGAAGTCAGAACAAAACTGTCTTTCACTTTAAGAGCCTCAATTTAGCCAGATGAGCTGGTTCAAATGGAAAAAAGTGAGCTATTCAAGGACAAAATTTACATTCCAAGGGACTTTCCAAAATGGCTGCACACTGATCAACAGCTTAACTTCAACTCTCCCAGTGTGAAAAAAAAAAACTGAAGCACAAGGGTCAGGAACTCTGTTTCTTCTAGTAAATATAGTTACTGGCTATAAGTATACTGCTTGGATGCCTGCAAAGAAGAAATAAATTAAGACAGCCTGAAAGAAAATCATCTAGAAAAGGTGAAGAGAAAACATTGACTGGGAAAAATCCTGCATCTGCTCATCAAAAAGCAGTCCAAGCTCCAGCACTGGTGCAAGACACGGCTTCCAATAATCTAGAGGAAAATGAGCTAATTACAATAAGCAAAACAGTGAAGGAATATATCAAATCAAATAAAAGGCTGGAAAAAATGGAAGAAGCTTTAAACACATATTCTAATGCACTGATAAAACTGCAAAAACAGAGGTTGAAATGAAGAAAAGGTTGGCTGAGTATGAGACTGCTCAAGAAGAGATGTTTCACAAAATGTAAGAATTAGAGGATAGAGCACATAGGAAAAATATGAGATTTTCTGCTGTACCAAAGAAACTAGAAGGAACAGACTGTATTAATTTTATGAGGGCAAAATAAGCAATTGGACTGGTATTCCACAGCAGGAACTGCTAATGGAATGGGCACACCATGTGTATGTTCCAAATCTGACCAAGAGAAAACAGCCAAGACCTGTATTAGTAAAAATGCAAACCTACCAGAAGAAAGAGTTGATCCTGACAAAACTGTGGCAAAATGGCAAAGTATTAAAAGTTGGAGGCATTAGAGTATTTGTGGAAAATGATTATTCTCTGTACACCTGGCAGAAGAGAAACACATTTATTCCAGTAATTAGGGAATGTCAAGAGCCAGGTGTGAGATTCAAGCTACTGTCTGTAATTGTCTTCAAAATATGTTTTCCTGGACAAAGTCATTTTTAATGCAGAACAGGCTAAGGAGGAAACACAAAAAGTTTGTTCAGCAAAAAGTGAGCCTTCAAGCAAAATGGGACTCTATAATAAAGTGCATGGAGAGACTTTGCCAGTAAACCTTTTCCACTGTTCCAAAGGAAGATACCAGAGAGACAGAGAAAAACAGAGGAGTTCACCAGATAAATCAGTAGTACCTTGTAATTGAACCAGAATCTGGAGTTGGGAGATGAAGATGATCAGGAAGAAGACCAGCAACAGAGAAATTAGTAAATAAATGTGAGATTTCAGAGCATCAATCACATTTGTGAAACATGTCTGTATAAGAAAAAATGGAAAGAGTGGAATTTTGTTGACTTTGTTAAACTTGTGGGGAACTCAAAAACACTTACCTCGCTTCATGTCATTAATGTTTGAAAGGACACTAAGGGGAGGGGAAGAAGAAGGAAAGTGGTAACTGCAAATAAAACAATTCCTTTTCTTAACAGTCATCATCATCTTCTTTTGGCTGTTCCCATTAGGGTTCGCCACAGTGGATCATCTGTTTCCATTTCTTCCTGTCCTCTGCATCTTGCTCTGTCACACCAACCACCTGCATGTCCTCTCTCACCACATCCATAAACCTTATCTTAGGCCTTCCTCTTTTCCTGTTACCTGGTAGCTTCATCCTTAGCATTTTTTCCCAATATACTCAGCATCCCTCCTCAGCACATGTCCAAACCACCATAACCTTGCCTCTCTGGCTTTGTCTCCAAACCTTCCAACCTGGGCTGACCCTCTAATATACTTATTCCTAATTCTGTCCACCCTTGTCACATCCAGTGCAAATCTTAACATCTTTAACACTGCCACATCTAGCTTTAACTCCTGCCTTTTTGTCAATGCACTGTCTCCAACCCATATAACATAGCTGGTCTCACTATCCTCTTGTAACTTTCACTTTCACTCTTACTGGTACTCGTCTGTCACAAATCACTCCTGACACTCTTCTCCCCCCACTCCATCCTTCCTGTACTCTCTTCTCCACCTCTCTTCCACACTCTCCATTACTCTGAACTATTGATCCCAAGTATTTAAACTCATCCACCTTCACCACCTCTACTCCTTGCATCCTCACCATTTGTCTATCCTCCCTCTCATTCACACACACATATATTCTGTCTTAGTCCTGCTTACCTTCATTCCTCTTCTCTCTAGAGCATATCCCCATCTCCCGGGTCTCCTCCACCTGTTCCCTACTCTCACTACAGACCATAATGTCATCTGCAAACATCATAGTCCACGGGGACTCCTATCTGATCACATCTGTCAACCTGTCCATCACCATTGCAAATAAGCAAGGGCTCAGAGCTGATCCTTGATGTAATCCCACCTCCACCTTAAACGCATCCATCACTCCCATTGCAGACCTCACCACTGTCACACTACCCTTGTACATATCCTGTACCACTCTTACATACCTCTCTGACACTCCCAACTTCCTCATACAATACCACAACTCCTCTCTAGGCACCCTGTCATATGCTTTCTCTAAGTCTACTGCAACTCCTTCTGACCTTCTCTGTACTTCTCCATCAACACTCTTAGAGCAAACATCACATCTACAAATAGTTTCACAATATAAATTGCATGTTTTGTACTAAAGTGTTTTAGTTGAATTTGTATGTCATAAATTTGCTAAAGTAAACAGATGTCCTTTTTTCTTCTTCTCTTTCTTTCTTCTTTTTTGGTATTAAGATTTGTAAGCATTACTGTATAAGAATCAGAAGAAAGGTTAGACAAAAGCATATTTAAGTTAATAGGTTATAATCTTGGAATGTTGCGGTGGGAGTTGCGGTGCAAAAGTACACATATCATAACATATGTAGTGCTGATATATTTTCTCTTTCTTTTGCACAGGTTAATGTCTAGACTAAGACCCTTGGTTTAATCAAATAACAGATTTTAAGTGAAAACAAGTAAATAGTAGAACATCAAATATAATGAAATTTTTCTTTAGCACTAACATTTTCAGTTTATCTTCCAGGCTGCAGCAGAGGACTACATTTATTTCCTTTTATGTTTACATGGAGACAAGCTGATAATAGGGCAATAAAGTTGAGAACACTAGCTTCTTCAAGGCTAAAAGTTAATGTTTCTAAAAGAACAAATGCCAATTAGTGTAAGTAGAAGCACAGGCAATAATATGTGCCTTAACGTAGATAACCTCAAGTTCAGGTTAACTAAGGCCTGTGTTAACAACTGTCTATTTGGCACAAGTGTTCCTATTAGGAGAGTTAAACATCATTATTTGAAGATGTACATATTTACATGTGTTTGTATTAAGTTAACAGTTTCTGTGGGTGTTCTGGGGTGGTGTTTTGTTTTTTTGTTTAAGTTTTTTTATTACAACAAAAGGTCTTCTAAAATGTGACATGAGTTCAAATGTTGATGATAAGAAAAAACTGTGTAAAGGATTAACCTGACAAATATTACTGAGTGCATGTATCAGAAAAGCTGGAAATAAACATGTAAAAAGCTGTCATATATAATAGATGAGAACATGACTTCTTACCATAATGACAACACTTTCTATATCATCTTGGATGTAGAGTGAAAATAGCAATGCTACAGGAGACACATTTGGAAAGTAATGAGTATGAGAATTTGATAAAGAAAGGATTTCAGGTTGGATATTAAGCAGGACATCTGGAAGAAAGGAAAAGAGGAGTACTTGTATTAATTGCTAGAGAAGCTCCAATAGTGGCAGAAGAGGGAAAAGATAATAATTTCAGACTTTTGGTAGAAAGTAGCTACTGGGAAGGGATGAGGATCATGCTAGCACATATTTATTCCAGCTAAAACTGCTGTTATGGAGCTTGAAAAAAAATTGGGAGAAATAATCAGCTTTCAGCAGGGAATATTACTTATAGGTGGGGAATGGAATTTGATTTCAACAATGAGGATGTATCTGGGGGCTTGAAGGGAAAATATAACACAATTGGGTGGACTTCTGAAAAAAAATTATGAAACTGTTTGGTATGAAAGACACAAATTCAGTAGTAGGAACTGAAGCTACAATTACATATTATTCCTCATGGTCCAATAACTGGGCTAGATTGCACAGAAATTATTTTTCACAGGAACACGTGCATTTACTTGAGAACTTTGACACATATCCAATAACTATTTCAGATCATGCACCAATAATTACTTAGATAGAAATCCAGGATAATGAATTAAAGATGAGACACTGGCATTTCTCCAACATCCTGTTAAAAAGAGAGGAATTTAAGGAATTGGTAGTAGAGTTATTAGGGAAGATAGAAAATACTCCCGACTTTATAGCTAGTGAGTGGAATAAAATGAAAGTGGAGTTTAAAAAGAGGGCAGAAATAAAAGAAAAAAAATATCTCATTAAGAAGTAACAAGAATTATTTAGAGGGGCTGACAAAGGATAAAGTATTTTAAAACAAGGGGAACCTCAAAGAAGACAAAGAAGAAGTGCAATTGCAGAGTGCTAAAGAGAAAATAAGGGAGTACCTGGAGGATAGTATGCATGCGTTTATGAAAATTGCTGTTGAGCAACTGTTTTTTGATAATAACTCCAGAGCACAAAAGCATTCGGCATGATGCCTTGGGCAACAGAAAGTAGAAAGGCTTGTAGTCAAATTTAGGGAACCTGTAAAAGAAAAATAACCAGAGATCCTGTAGAGGTATTAGAAATATTTCTGAAATTATATGGAAAGTTGTATAAAAGAAGTGTGGAAATCAAGAAAAAGTACAAATGGAAATATTTATGGAAGACTTAAATATGCCAGGGTTAGAGCTGGATGAGGCTCAGCAATTAACGGTTAAGATAGGGGGAGATGAGATAAAAATGTTGAAGTATAACCAATCTGCAGCAAAGTCTCTTAAAATAGATGGTATTCCTGTGGAAGTTTGGAAGCTAGGAGGGAAGAAGGTGATAAAGATCTAAAAGGTTTTGTTTAACAGTATTATAAAAGGAGGGGAGGCACAAACATCCTGTAAAAAAATAAAGAAACTGTAATACCTAAAGATGGTAAACGCCCATCTGATCCAGCTTTATATAGGCCGGTTTCAATTTTAAACTATGATTATAAAATGTTTATGTCTATAATGGCTAAAAGAATGGCAAAAGCAGAGCCAATATTGATAGATATGGATCAATGTGGTTTTGTGGAGGGGAGGAAAACACTGGACAACATTAATAGAATAATGATGATCCAGAGGGAAGCAGAATGTAAGAAAATGCTTCATCTGCTGTTGGGTCTTGATTCAGAGAAAGCATTCGACAGAGTAAGTTGGATTTTATAATCAGAAGAATGGAAGCCTTTGCATTTCCTGATATAATAATAAGGTTAATTAGAAGGATATACGAGGGATCAGAGGCAAATATCAAAGTGGGAGGGTTCCTCTCTGACAAGTGTGTAGGAAGAGAGGAACCAGGCAGGAGTGTCATCTTTCCCTTTTTTGTTTGTGTTATATTTAGAACCATTGACAAAGAAAAAATGGAACTCAGAAATTCAAGAATATAATTGGTGTGGTATTCAAGAAAAGTTGGCTTTATTTGCATATGATATTATTTTGTCCAGATGGAACCAGAAAAGGACATCTCAGTGTTGTGAAACATTCTGAGACAGTTCTGGGTTTTATCGGGATATAAAATGAATGAAGATAAAACAAAGCCTATAGCTATAAACTATGTAACCACATATGAATTGGCTAAGCAGTACCCATATTTATGGGGATATGAAAAAATTAAATATTTAGGAGTATGGATTAAAAAAGATTGTGTTATAGCAGCTAAGGATATGTGGGAAGAGACTAAACAAAAAGTAATACAAAAACTTGGAAAGTGGAACCTCTTGCCTATGGATATGGATAGCAAGATATAAGCAGTATGGCATATTGTAATCAACCAGAGGATAAGTTGTGGATAGTGATTAATAAAGAGTTAAAGGATTTTATCTGGGAGGGGAAGAGTACAAGAGTTAAGAGGGATAAGTTGATCCTCCCAATAGAACAATGAGGTTTAGGATTACCTGATTTGAATGGATATTTTTACACAGTTAAGGCTCTTATACATATCACAAACAAAAAGCTACAATACAAAGTAGAAAGGGATGATGATGAAGCAGGGGGGTAATTCAAGAAATAAGGAGAGTGTGTGATTTTAAATGCAGATTCTTAAGAAGAATGACAACAGTCATACAGAATATTATATTCATAATGTAGCAGAACATATAATAAGAAGTAAGTCAACACAAGAATGGAGAAATTAAATTCTGCCAATATGGATGACTGCAATTAGGGGAACAGAGAACAGGCAAGAGGGGGATGGAATTTGCTGGAGGAAGCTGGTAAAGAAACTAAGGTCTTGGGAAAGGCAAAGGTAATAGAATGGGAAGAAGCCAAGAAGATATTTTAATTGCAGGCTAATGATTATTATTATTATTATTGAGACTAACAAGGCCTCCTGACCTTCTGTAGTATGAGTGATTGGGTAATAGCAGGGGCTGAGTAGTAATCTGATCTTCCAACTCTTCCATTCTTACTGCTATATAAACCCTGTGTCTTATAAAGGTTCTGCTTGTATTGTCAGGCTCTGGATTGCATTGCATAAATGGAAATTCCTTAAGATTCCAAGAGCAGGCTAAGTTATTTCTTACACTTATTTCACTGAATTGCACTTCTGAAACGCTTATAATTGTGCTATACAGTTGATCTACTATATATTTGCACTGTTATAAAGCTTTTTTATTGTTTCACTGCATTTATGTACTGTTTTAACATTACTTAACTGTAAACTGCTTTTTCATACTGAGAGTTGTATTTTCTGTTTGTGAGTGCTCTATCTGAACTTTTCTGTGCATTTTTGTCTGTTAAAAGCATTCTCGAGTCTGCTCCTTGATCTGTTTAAAACTTTCATTTAGTGGCTACAGCTAGGAACTGTAATTTTTTCCCACCCACCCTCTCTAGTGTTGTGTGTTCTTATACTTGGTGGCTTTGCAGTTGCCCGCCCATACTGTATATCTGATCTGTGACACTCCTCCCAGTCTAGTGTCATTAGTTCACTCAATCTAATAGAGAACATTTGTGAAGGCCAACCCACTCAGATTCTTAACATCGAATTAACTTCTGTCCCAGCTTTCTCCATTTCCACTTTACTGGAAAAAAAAATTTTAAGCTTGCTTCCCCCCTTTCCTGTGGCAGGTCAGATATGGATTTGCTGTGTCTAGGACTGTTTGTGAGCTCCTAAGCCCCCCCCCCCCCACTTAACTGGGGTTAAACTATTCCTGGTGCCATAAAGTCTGTTTTTCAAAATTTCCCTTGCAACTAGCCAGCTTTTTAGTTTTAGCACTCATCTGTTTCTTTGATCACAGCACTTGTTCAGAACTCATTGTAAGCACTAAATAAGTTACAAATTACTACAGCACTCAACTTTCCTCACTTGTCTAGAGGAAAACAGTTTTTAGTACTTAATAAATAAGCACCTATTCAGGCATGTCTGAAGGTCAGCTCCCGGTGTTTTCTCCTGTCTACCTGATGAATCTGGGCATCTTGGGACAATGCAGCAATTGCCTCATGTACACAGACAACCCTCTCCTCCTACCACCCTACACTACGACCTGTGAGAGATGCACTTATTTAGCCAAACTGGAAGCAAAGCTATCTTTACCAAAGATTGGCCTAGATAGTCAAGAGGAGAAGGTAAACACTTGCACTGCACTCATCACATAGTCCCTCAAAACATACACCACCAAAACACACACTCAGAACCACAAAACACACACCTACATTCGTGGTGGCTCTCAGTACTAATCTGCCCAAACAACAGAGACCTCCAAAGCAGAAATGCAAGCAACCTCCACCCCCCAACACAACCCAAATGACATATAGCCCACATACTCAGTGTGCCACTCAACTACACCTCATAAGGCATAACGTACCCAACACTCTAGTCATAGGTGACTCTATAGTCAGGCACACTGATGTTCCACTCACCAGGCTAAACAAGGAAAAAGTTACTGTCGGCTGCCTGTCAGGTGCCAGGATCCACCACATAACACATGCACTCAGGTCACTCCACAACAAGTACAAATATGACTCTGTCATTGTCCATGTTGGTGTGAATGACCTGAGACGTACCTCCCTGGACTACATGAAAAGAGACATGGAGGAGCTCTTTGATCTTGTAGCCCAGGCCAGTATGACCCTAGCCCTGAGTAGCATCCTGCAATCACCCAGAGTGACACCACAGTACAAGGTCAAAATGATTGACTTTAACAATTGGCTAAGCTTCTGGTGTCATTCTAAGGGAATCCAGTATCTGTCTGCGTGGGATGACATGATCGACAGACCATGCTGCTTTGCCATAGATGGCCTGCACCTGTTGCCCTTGGGATTCCGGATACTGGCAAAGGCTCCTGCCACCCCTATAGTGCCTTTTTTAGGCAAGGTTCAAATGACAAATTCACCACCGTAACAGGTACAAGCAAGCAAAATCTGAGGGTAATGCTACTCAATGCTAGAAGTCTAAACCTCAAAATGCACTCACTCGAGGCACTCCTTAAAATGGAGAACATTGACATCTGTGCAGTGACAGAGACCTGGTTTAAAGCTCCAGAGAGCACCCCTGCATTACCAGGCTATAATTCATACCACACCTTTCGGCCACCAAACCCGGACCGAAACACTAAAGGTGGAGGCGTGTCCATATTCATTAAGGATATCCACACCTCCAAGCTAGTTGCTCAGCATAATGCATCCGAGATTATCCAAGTTCAACTAACTCTGGGCAAAACCGCAATCCAGAGTTTAGCTTGCTACAGACCCCCCACCATGCCCCAGGATTCCCACTCTTCTTTTCTTGATACACTGGAAAATATTAAGGTACAACCCAACACTCTAATAATGGGTGATTTCAACTACCCTACCATTAACTGGGAAAACTACTCATGTACCAACTCTTTTGCTCAACGTTTTCTGGAAATCATTAATTCCAACGCTTTGGATCAACTTTTCCACACCCCCACCAGAGGCAGCAATATCCTACACCTGGTCATCACCAACATGGGTGACCGGTGTTCCACACCAGAGGTCAGCTCCTCGTTGGTCAGATCCTACTACAAGCTAATCACCCAAGACATCCACATCCCGCTCCCACCCCCCATTAGGAAAACAACCGTAAAATATTTCTCCAAAGCCAACTTCGCGCTTCTTAAGACAGAAGTGGCAAACATCATGACACCCATGCAGAAGGACAATAGAGGTACGACTGCTGAATCCTACACAAATGCACTTAATAAGCACTTACAGGAGTGCATGGATCATGCTATCCCTAACAGAACCAAGATGCTATCCTCCAAAAAAAGGAAGCCAATCTGGTGGTCTTCTGCCATAAACAAACTCTACAACAGAAGAAAGAAACTGTTGCAAAAAAGAGTAAAATCCCACGACTGGAGGAACTCCCTGGTCAGCCTCAGTAAGAAGCGGAGATCCCTCATAAAATCTTCCAAAGCTAGTTATGAAAACAAAATTACCACTGATTCTAAAGACAACCACAAAGCACTCTATAGCTATGTCAAAAATCTCAATGGCAACACTCAGATCTGCTCTGAGTTGCAGCACAATGACACTAAATATACAGAACCAACTGATATTGCCAACATCCTGGCAGATAGGTTCAGTGCTAACTTTACCCCCCTCTCACCTCCTAAAGGGCCCATCTTTATACTGGAAGAATGCAAAGTTCCTGTAATCATGGCTGCACAGGTAAAAACTTCACTCTCCAAAGCCAAGAACACAGCATCCATGGGACCTGACAACATCCCAGGCTGCCTTCTACATGAACTACAGAATGAACTGGCACCCCACCTAAGTACCATATTCAATCATAGCCTCACCTCAGGCTTTGTGTCCATTGAATGGTGCACCACAACAGTTATCCCACTCCACAAAGGGGGGGGGCCACAACAGACCCCAGGAACTACCGCCCCATTAGCCTGATGAGCCTCGTCTGCAAGGCCATGGAATGTATCATCATGGAACTCATAAACAAAGACATTGATGAGGGTAAGGTGGTTCACACAGCCTATCTAGATCTCGCCAAGGTGTTCAACACCATCCCCCACTCTGGAATTATAGATAAACTCACCAAACTAAGTATAAATCCCTATGTCACAAGATGGGTTGCCAACTGGCTTACTGAAAGAACCCACACTGTGAAAGTAGCAGACTCCAAATCAGACTTCAGACCAGTGACAAGTGGAGTACCACAGGGTTCAGTCCTGGGTCCTCTCCTGTTTGGTATCTACTTCTCTGAAGTACAGGCTAACACAGAAGGTCTTTGGCTAACTAACTTCGCAGATGACTGCAAACTAGGAGCCATAATTGAAACTCCTAACGATGTGGACATCCTACCAAAGGGCCTCACTGAGACAGATGCCTGGTGTCAAAGACATGGTCTCAAGCTCAATGCCAAAAAGTGCATTGTCATCCTCTTTAGTAAAAATTCTGTACCCATGAACTACCACATAGGCAGTAGTCTACTTAACACTGAAAGTGTGATAAGAGACCTTGGGACACAGGTGGACAGTAGTCTCTCCTTTGATAATCACATTGCCAAAGTGGTCAGGAAATCCTTCTACCTCATCACAAAAGGTTTCTCATCCAGAAAAAAAGAGGTCATTGTTCCCCCTCTACTCATCACTCATTAGACCCATTATAGAGTACAACGCCCCTTTTGGTATGTACCTCACAAGACATCTACAACAACTGGAAAGGCCACAAAAATACCTCACAAAGAGGATTACTGGCCTCAAACAGATGCCTTACACAGACCATCTCAAAAAACTCCAGCTTTACTCTGTCGCATATCGCCTACTCAGAGGCGATCTCTGCCTAACATACAAAGCTATGTCAAACCCAGAGCTGTTGGACATACTCCACTTAAAGAAATCTCAATCCCTCCGAGCTACATGCTCTAGGGACCTAAACCTTGTCACCACAATAAACAGAACATGCTGGAGGGATAGATTCCTGTCCCAGAGACTTCCCATACTCTGGAACAGACTACCTATCTTTGTCAAACAGAGCTCCTCATTAGCACTCTTCAAGAAAAATCTTGATGATTGGATGGGTAATAGGAAATTCACCCCAGGGATCACTTCTGTGGTTCTGCTTGACAGGGGCACAGGAAAATAATTTTCTTGGGTGGCGAAACCATGATACATTTTTGGCTAGGCTTGTATAGGCCCTAGGGCCAATAGCCTAGTACCTACCTATGAACCTATGATTGCTTTCCCTACCAGGGATTGATGTCAGAGTATAGAGAAACAGAAAGGGAGAGGAGAATCCTAAATGAAAGACCAGCACTGGTAGAGTTTTTAGTATAATCTATAACAGAAGCTGCTGTTAAAAATGGATACTTAGTAGGGCATATCAAATATTACACTATAACTATAGGAATCAAGCAGAGGAGGTCAGAAAACACTGGGAAGAGAGATTAGATAAGCAATTCACAAAGAAACAATGGGAGGACATATGTATGGCTCCTAATATGCAAGAAAATGTAAAAGACTTTGGATTTTTGCCTGGAAGTGTTTGCACAGAACCTTTTTACTCAGATAGATGGCAAATGTTAAATGTATAATGGGGAAGAAAGAGGTACCTAGGAGCATATGTTCCCAAAGTGTAATGAGTTGGCAGGCTTTAAACGTTTCCTACAGAGTACTCTGTCAGGAGAACTGGGGTGCAAATCAGTGTAACTAAGGAAATCATTTTTTTTTATCTGGTATACAGGATTTGATTTGCCTAGACATAGTAAGGCCTTGTTAAGTTTAATTCTGGTGGCTGCCAAAAAAGCAATTACTAAAAAATGGAAATCAAAGTCTAATCCAACTATACTTGAAGTAGTGAATACTGTTACAGAGATGTACGAACAGTAAGTGAGATCTTTAGAAAAGGGTAGGAATAAATTACTTACAAAAACTGGAAATTGTGCGAACAATATATGCAGAAAAATGTTTTGGAAGAGAAATGAGGTTTAAGAGAAGGTTGGAAATAAACAATTTATGCAATGTTGCTTTGATTATAAGGTATAGAACAATATATGTATTGTACAATGTTAGTAACAAGTTCACTTTTACAAACGTACATTACAATGTGTGCTTGTTAATATGGTTTGATTACTTTTATATAGATGTATGTTTGCCTATGTCTCAAGTGATAATTCAATAAAGTTGTTAAAAAAGTTTAGATCCCAAGGATGATCCACCTGTTTCTAGGTGGACAAATATACAGCACCCCTTTCACAATCTGTTTAACCTGAGGATTGATAGAAAGGCATGATCTAAGGGCAGACAGGTAGAAATGGATGGCAAATAAACTTTCACAATGTAACAAGAAAGGTTGGGGGATAATAATTCATACAAATAATCAAGAGCCAGAAGCAGATGGGACTGAAGAGGGTCTTTGTTCATGGTCTTGCACCAACTAGAAAATCTTTTCACTTGCACATATATGGTTTTCTAGTAGCTTTTTTTGCCTGCTTTAATACATGCTCTGTGTCCTCATGAACAAATAGGCGCCTAAGAGGTATAAAAATTCTATCATCCAGGAAGTTAGTTGAATAGTTTTCAAGCTGGGGTGTATCAAACAACCCCCATCTTGTGTAAGCAAATCCAGTCTGTGGGGAAGCATGTGTTAATTGCTCTTGACCAGATTGAAAAGAATGGAGAACCACTGTTGCCTGGGCCAAAAGGGAGTCACCACCATAACTACTGGGAAATACTTCTGGATCTTCAGAACAAACTGGGATATCAGTAGAAAGGGGTAAAAAGCATACAAGAACATTCACATCTATGGGAATGAGAAGGCATCTGTCTTCCAAGCCTATTTGCAAGGAATCCTGGAACAGAATTTTTTCAGTTATCTGTTCTGCAAGGACTCAAGCAGAACTACTGAGATGTTCCTCTTAACTGGATCAATTCTTGGAAGACCCACAATAAATTTCCATTTATGAGGATCTGTCCTGGTCCTTCTTAGCTTGTCTGCAATCACGTTTTGATCTAATGGAATGTATGAAGCCTGCAGAGTCAAACTGAGCTGTGTTGTTATCCTCCAAGCTGTCATAGCAAATCTGCAAAGAGGGTATGATAAAATACACCCCTTTTTGTTTATGTCCCATATCACTGTGGTATTGTCTATAAACCTGAAGAGGTTTAGGGGGACCAGAGATGATTTAAGGCTTTCAAAGCATTGATAACTGCCAGCATCTCTCTTAGACATTTATGTATTCTGACTGTCATTAGGGTCCACAGAGGTTGTACTTTCATTCCTTTGGAAACTGCTCCCTATGCAAGGACTGATGTATGGAGAGGGGTCAAAAGGAGGAATGGGAGATGTGGAATGTGAAATATCTGGTCCATCCACCAGCAAATCTACCTCTTACCAATCCCAGAATAGGGAACTGAAAAGATAAAGAGTGAAGATTCTGAGTCCAGACTGACCTCAGGTACCACTGGATGTTTTTCATATGCAGTCTGGTCGGGGAATGCATGAGAATCAGCAATGACGTGTACACCAAAATCCTGAAAAATTACCCTGCAGATGCCTAGCTTTTGGTTGGAAAAACGCAAGAAGAACTGTTGAAATATCTCTACTTTACCTGGAAGAAGATGGTCTCTTTCCAGGGCAAAATCTAACAGACATCCCAGAAATGCAATACAATCCTGTGAGAGATGAAGAGAGAAGATTTTTAAACATTGATATGAAATCCCTGATTGAGAGGACAATTCTGAACAGTTGCTAAAAACTCTTGAAAGCTGTTGAAAGAGTCTGTAAAGATAAAATATATATTTTTTCAAATATGGAAAATGTGAATGCCTTGAAGTCTACAATAAGCAATTACTGGAGGCAGACACCATGTAAATACCCTTGGAAAAGTGGAAAGTCCAAATGGCAAGACAGAGAACTGATAATGTAAGACAGATGCAGGAAATCTTAAAAAAGTCTGAACTGATGGCAGATGGGAATATGATGCTAAACATCCTTTAAGTCTAGCTTTACCATGAAAGCTAGAGAAGGGAGAAGACATAAAACGGACTGAAAGGAAATTATTTTGAAGTTGGATGTCTTGACAAAAAGGTTTAGTAATGAGAGGCCCATCACTGGCCTCCTCTGGCAGGGAGGCACTGGTTGTATTACTCCCTGTGTAAAGCATTTGATGCAGAATGATAGGAAACTAGGTGACTTGGCTCACTGAGCCTTTCCTTGCCCAGATAGGAGGGATTGCCATTGCCAAATGCATCCCTGCTACATTACATTTAAAACCAATTTGTCTGCCACAATCTGATGCCACAAGGGATGATGAAGCTCCAGGGTTGGGGAGAAGGGGGTTGAACAGTCAAATAGCCATGCTGACTGAGGGGACTGTCCTTGATTTTTTTAGGCTTTTCCTTTCTTTTTGAATCATTATTGCCATTACTTTTTAAATCTTGTTTGAGGGCTCCTTGCTGTATACATACCTTACTGAAAAAGGGAGCTGAGTAAAAAGGAAAACGTTTATTTGCCTTAAAAATGAGTAACTCCTTAAATCAGCTTTCCCTTTTATCACACCTCCAGAGCACCTCAGTTGCAGAAGGCCATGCAGACCTTCCTTGACTAGGGAAGAAATTAAAATTTCAGTTTTAATATTATCAGGAAGGTTTTCAGAATGAAACCAAGCCAAATTTCCTCATGGGGGAAGAATCATCAGCATCATAAGCAGACTTAAAACATGTTTAGTAACATAAGAGGCATTACCTCCAAAGAATGAAAGTTAACCATTAATTCTCATATACTCTCAAAGGGATAAAAGTAAAAACTTTAAAAATGAGCTTGGCAGTTTATAACCACAAAAATTAAAGTAGAAGAAGAACAGAATTTTTTTCCTAATTTGTCAACAATGGTCATCCTTGTCAGAGGGAATAAAGTTAGAAACATCAATCTGTTCAGCAAAAGCCGTTTTGGATAGATAAATCACTGCTGGATCTGATTTATGGTTAGAAAACAAATACTTATGAGACAGAGATACCTCATATAACCTGTCAGACACTATGGGTGCAGAAGGCTGGCTTTAACAACTGCAAGGTCCATTTTGGACCATTTTGGTGTCCCCCCAGCTTCCCCTAGCTACCACCCCACCCTATCCTCCACTAGCTGACTTTTTGAATTTAAGACCATTTCAGATTAGGTATCAGGAATGTGTGCTATTATTGTGTATTAGAATTAAAACAATATACTTATTTATTATGTTATATGTTGTCATATTTTGTTGTAAGTGTGATGTCCCTCCTCTGGGCCAGCGATCAAGGAGCCTCAATCTTAACCACTGACATGGGTGGGGAATGGTCCCTTTGAGAGAAAAACAGACACACACAGTATTTTCAGATGCAGCTCTCTGCACTGAGCACAATTTCCCTTAAGAGCACACAGGGAATGCACACTCCAGTCATGGGGCTGGACTTCCTCTCCAGGCCCCAAATAAGACTCCACACAGAGCACCTCAGAGTTAATTCCTCAGCCAGGACCAATCATAAGTCCTCCACCACCCTCTGTGAGAAATCAGTGTTCTGTGTCCCTGCTCCAAGTAGCTGACACACACACTCTTTGAGATTTGATTTTCACTCACACACACACACACACACACACACACACACACACACACACACACACACACACACACACACACACACACCCACCTAGGAAAGGCTAGCACATATTTACCTGCTATGTCACCTCCATCCAGAATGTAAGGTAGATGCTGCCACCAGAACATCCCAATGCCAGCTACTCAAAGGATCTTACCAGGGTACCCAATTATACCTAGTAAAATTAATACTTATACAAATAGTAGCATTTACAAGGAACAAGACTTTCAGGAACATGTAGCCACAGTGCCACCAAATAAATGTAAGTGCTCCCAAAAGTTAAAATATTTTTTAAAAGACCAGGCATAATGAAAGGTTTAGATATATTTAATAAAAAATAAATATGACAGTACTGAATATCTATTTACAATAATTATCAGAATTTCAATTCACAGGAAATATAAAAACAACACAGATGGAAAGATTCAGACAGATACAGAAAAACTGTATTTAACTAATCTCACATATTTTCTAACTGACTGAAAACTTACTGTTCCCTAGTTAAGTTATTTACTAAAGCAAGGCAAGATGAATTGAATCAGTTTGTCTTGGTTAAGGTCCAATAACAAAGTGCTTCTAAAATATCTCTCACTAGTATTCAAATACCATTTCAGTGCTGAGTACAGAATGACATCACATCCGGTCACCTGACTCTGTGGTTCCCACACTGGCCCCTCACTAGAAATTGAGCCAGGATTTGGCACAGATGTGTCACAATACATACACAGAGAATTTTTCTAATACAACATCTGTAAGCTATAAAACAATTCCAGCACTTATACCCTTCCTGCAGAAAATATTTTCATATACATTGGGTCTCTGGCTGCATTCAGTCCTGTGAGATAGAATTTTTATGGCCTAAACCAAGTAATTTAATTTCAGGCTATTTTTCTTAAGGTTAGCTGGGCTGAGCTTAACCACTTCCCTTCCAGTATCCTCTGTTAAAACATATACATTTCAGCAGTTACAACAATACAGACTGACATACATGTATATTTCTTTTCTGTCCAGTAGGGCCCACTGTTGATTCACTATAACACAAGCAACTTTACAAATACATTTTTAACACAATATCTGTACAAATCAGTTTGGTATTCAAATGACATATAATTCTTTACAAAACTCCATCTAGCTGGGCTAGCATATGTTACACATGCACTGCCCTACTCCCCTTAGCACAGCTGGCAATACCTCACATCATCACAGTAACACATATTAAAACAGGAGTGAGCTATTAGACTCCTGAATGACCCCAAGATCCAACATCTCATGAGTTCATACTCTAAGAAGGCTGCAAAGAAAAAACAAACCACTGCAGCTAAAGAGTCTCCAGTAAAATGTTGGTTATAAAGTTGAAGAACAAACTTGAGACTCTCCACGACCAAAGTGAACTGTGAAAATTTTATTGTGGTAAGCGCTTTCGCGTATCTCCTGATACGCTTCCTCAGACCATATACATCATGAAAAAAACTTGAGCTTATATAGTAGAACAAGAATCACATTATTCTAACTATTAATCAATTTGCAATTCATTATTCAATTATGTAATTAACTTTGAGCACATTTAAAAGCAAAGGAATTTTTTAAACTTGCTTTTGCGTTCTTAAAACAAAACTTGAAGAGGCATAATTTAACTTTCTTATTTTAAACATTCAAATAAAGCCTGATTAAGAACATTCATTATCAAAAACATTCATTATTAAAAAGCTTGCTTTACAAATATTTAAAATTGTCAAATTCAGAACAAAGACTGAATTAAATGAACAAGCTGTCAAAATGATGTAAGCCTGCATATATAAATACCTTTCTATACATACTATATAACATGAAAATTCATTAATTTGAACACCTTAAAAAACTAAATATAGCTAGTGCTTTTAATTTTCATATGTTATATGAAAATTAGATGTTAATGTATACAGCTTGATGCATGACTGGTGACATTCTGTGGTGCTATAGGTATATATAATGACTTTGAAAACCTTGAGATGAAACAAGTATTTAATACACAAATGATAAATATGTATTCATATAATAACTTTAAAACCTTGAGCTGTGCCAAATATTTAAATATACAAATGATAAATATATATTTAAAACATCTAAAACCCATACACATAATGAATTGAAGTTCTGCTGAACTTAGAATCAATTGATATATATGTAGTATAATACAAGATATTTCATGGTGTATACTTCAACTCTAAGAAGGCTATTTGATGGGCAATTTGCCTACATGGTGTTTCATTAGATGAGTACATACTGGCTATCTTCAAACTCCTGTAGTTCTGCTAGAATCTCCTTGACCTGGGTAAGGGGCAACTTACCTTTATGCCCCCATACTTTTCCCCCATCTTTTCTGTCTCCCTCTTTTCCCTTCATCCTTTAATTCGTCTCAAACTGTAGTCTCCTTCACATCCCATGCCCAAAAATTATACATGCTATAATTGCTTTGTTCTCTGTATATCATTTTCTCACAAGAAACATAGTATATGATGTTATAACAGTGCACATAGACTCTTCTTGCCTATTTTACTTATAGGTTCATAGGTTCATACTAGGCTATCTGCCCTAGGGCATTTATAAGCCTAGCCAGAGTTGTGTGGCTTTCACCACCCCTTAGGTTGAAGAATACTATACCCATTAGTTTGCCGTGCCTCTGTCCAGCAGTGATACAGAGATGATCCCCAGGGTAAACCTACGATCTCCCATCCACTGGTCAAGATTCCTCTTGAACAGACCCAACGAGGTGCTCTGTCTCACATGGACCGGGATTCTGTTCCACAGCATAGGGAGTCTCTGGGTGATGAATCTGTCCCTCCAGCACGTCCTATTTATATCCGTGTTGAGGTTTAAGTCTCTTGCTCTTGTGGCTCTGGTGGATTTGGATTTTCTGAGGTGGAGCATGAACATTAATTCCGGGTTGGACATGGCCTTGTATGTCAGGCACAGGTCACCTCTGAGCAGATGGTATGCGACTGAATAGAGCTGGAGTTTCTTCAGTCGGGTAGCATATGGCATATTTTTGAGCCCCTTTATCCTTTTGGTGAGGAACTTTTGGGGTCTTTCCAATTGCTGCAGGTGTCGGGTAAGATACATTCTGAATGGGGCATTGTACTCAATCATTGGTCTGATAAGTGAAGAGTACAGGGGAACAATGACCTCCCTTGATCTGGATGTGAATCCCTTCATAATCAGGTGGGCAATGTAGAAGGTCCTCCTAACCACTTTGGCAATGTGAGTGTCAAAAGAAAGGTTACTGTCAACTTGGGTCCCCAGGTCCCTGATAACCTCTTCTGTGCTTAATGGATTGCCACCTATGTGGTAACTTGGGGTTACCTTGTTTTTACCAAAGGGTATAACTATACATTTTTTGGCGTTTAGCTTAAGGCCATGGCTCTGGCACCAGTTATCCATTTCTATGAGACCTCTCTGAAGGATATCTGTGTCTGATGGATTTTCAACTATGGCCCAGTTTGCAGTCATCTGCAAACTTTGTCAGCCACAATCCTCCTATGTTTGCCTGCACTTCTGAAAAGTAGATGCCGAACAAGAGGGGGCCCAGGACTGAGCCCTGTGGGACACCGCTTGTGACCGGCTTGGAGTCTGACATGGCACCAGCAACTCTAACCCTGTGGGTTCTGTCCTTGAGCCAGTTTGCAACCCATCTTGTGACATATGGTTTTACATTTAATCTGGTGAGCTTTTCTATGATACCCGAGTGGGGTATTGTGTCAAAAGCTTTTGCAAGGTCAAGGTAGGCTGTGTGAACTGCCTTATCCTCATCAATGGCCTTGGTGACTGTTTCAGAAAAGTTGACCAAGTTCAAGAGGCATGATCTGCCCTTGACAAAGCCGAATTGGGTAGGATCCAATGTCTGTAGGTCCCCTATGTCTTTATTTATGAGTTCCATTATGATCCTCTCCATAGCTTTGCAGACCAGGCTTGTGAAGCTTATGGGGTGGTAATTACCAGGGTCCGTAGAAGCACCGCCTTTGTGGAGTGGGACCACAGTTGCCGTACGCCACTCTTTGGGTACGTATCCTGTGGTAAGGCTAAGATTAAACAGCAGCCTTATGTGTGGGTTTAGTTCCTCATTGAGTTCGTGTAGCACACAGCCGGGGACACCATCCGGTCCCATTGATGCTGTGTTTTTAGCTTTAGAGAGAGCAGCTCTCACCTGGGCATTTGAGATGATTGGGAGGCTACACTCTGCTGGGATAGATATTTCTCCTTTTGGGGGGGATGGAGGGGAGAAATTTTCACTGAACCTGTCTGCCAGTATGTTTGCAATGTCTGTGGGTTCAGTGATTTTTGTATCATTTTGGACTAATTCTGAGCATATCTGAGAGTTTCCACCCAGATTTCTAACATAGCTAAAGAAGGCTTTATGATTGCCTTTTGAGTCCTTGGAGATTTTTCTCTCAAAGTTGGCCTTGGATGATTTTATGAGTGATCGTAGTTTTTTACTAGTATTGATCAGAGATGTCTTCCCTTTTAGGGATTTTGCTCTATCTTGTAGTAGCTTTCTCCTCTTGTTGTAAAGTTTGTTTATGGCTGGGGTCCACCAGATCGGGCGCTTGCCTTTGGTGGAAAGGGTCTTGATTTTATTTGGGATTGCTTGATCCATGCAATCCTGGAGGTGCTCGTAGAAAGCATTTGTAAGGGATTCAGCAGCGTGGGTTGTGGTTTCCAATGGCTCAGGGGCCTTGAAGGATACCACACCAGTCTTAAGAAGTGTGAAGTTGGCTTTTGAGAAGTTCTTCACTGTGGTCTTTTTTGTTGGGGGCGGGATGTGGATCTCCAGTGAGATTAGTTTATGGTCTGATCTCACCAATGAGGGATATACTTCCGGTGTGGAGCATTTTGTCCCCATGTTTGTGATGATCAGGTCTAGTATATTTTCACCTCTTGGGGAAATGGTGACAAGTTGTTCCATAGCATTTGAGTTTATGAACTCCAGGAACCTTTGGGCTAGGGTATTGGGGGTTGAGTAATGTTCCCAGTCTATGTTTGGGTAGTTGAAGTCACCCAATATGATGGTGTTTGGAGAGACATTTATACTCTCCAGTGTCTTCAGGAAGGCTGTGTGGGGTTCCTGAGTTTGAGAGGGTGGCCTGTAACATGCTACAAACTGTAGAGCAGTTTTGCCTATGGTTAATTGCACCTGAATGGTCTCTGATGCTTTGTGAGTTGCCACCAGCCTGGAGGTGTGGGTATCCTTGATGAATATGGATACACCCCTCCTTTTGTGGTACGGTCCGGGTTTTGGGGCGGGCATGATATGAGGTAAAACCTGATAGTGCCGGGGTGCTCTCAGGAGCCTTGAACCAGGTTTCAGTCACAGCACAGACATTGATGTTCTCCATACTGAGGAGGGCTTTGAGGGCATGCATCTTGAGATTTAGACTTCTGGCATTGAGCAGCATTACCCTTAGTTTTTTTCCATTATTGTTTTCTAGGGTGGTGGGTTTAGAATTTGAGCCTTGTCTAAAAAGGCACTATGGGGTGGCAAGAGCCTTTGCCAATATCCGGAAACCCAGGGTGACAGGTGCAAGCCGTCCCTTGCGAGCAGCGTGGCTTGTCAAGCATGTCATTCCAGGCAGACAGACATTGGATCCCCTTAGAATGACACCAGAAATTAAGCCAATTATTAAAACTGATCATTTTGTCTCTGTATTGTGGCATCATTCTTGGTGAAGGTAGGATACTGCTCAGGGTCAGGGTCATACCAGCCTGGGCTACATAATCTGAGAGCTCCTTTATGTCTCTTTTCATGTAGTCCAGGGAGGTGCGTCTCAGGTCATTCACACCGGCATGGACAATGACTGAGTCATACTTGTACTTGCTGTGGAGTGACCTGAGTGCTTGTGTTATGTGGCAGATTCTAGCGCCCGACAGGCAGCTTACTGTGACCCTCTCCTTGTTCAGTCTGGTGAGTGGGACGTCAGTGTGTCTGACTATGGAGTCACCTATGACAAGTGTGTCTGGCATTGTGTTTGGCCTTAAGGGCTGTGACTGATTTGCACACTGACTTTGTGATCTATGTGTTGCTTGTGTTATGTCATGAGGTGGCAGTTGTTTGGGTGTCTGCTTTGGAGGCCTCTGCTGTTTTGGTAGATTTTTGATCAGTGCCTCCGAGTATGTCTTTGTGTGTTTATGTGTTTGATTTGTAGTTGTGATAGTTCTATGTGAGACTGGGTTTATGGTGTGTGTGGTTACCTTCTCCTCCTGTCTGGTTTTGCCAGTCCTGAGTTGAGAGAGCTCAGCCTCCAGTTTGGCTATATAGTTGCATCTCTCGCATGTATTTGTGTTTTGTGGGAGGAGGAGAGGGTTGTCTGTGTACATGAGGCAATTGTAACATTGCCTCAATATTCCCAGATTCACCAGCTGAGCAGGAGAGGACGCTAGCAACTGACCCTTTGACATGCTAGAAGAAATGAAAAAGTTTGCTG
The DNA here is from genome assembly GCF_019279795.1 of Protopterus annectens. Lineage (NCBI taxonomy): Eukaryota > Metazoa > Chordata > Ceratodontiformes > Protopteridae > Protopterus > Protopterus annectens. Next base: position 539,730,430 of record NC_056741.1, read on the forward strand.
TGTAACTGAGTCAGAAAGGACCTATAGGGAAGTGGGTACTCAAGGGGGTTTTAAGCTAGTGAAGTACTTTGTATAATATAGAAGTGCTTTACCTGACTAAAAAATGCTTTAGGAACAAGTGCTGAGCTTTACAGATAGAGAATAGACTGTTTACATTACAAGTAGAGCAGTTCTAAGGGAAAAAATGAAGAGCAGACTTTACGGAGCCAGAAATAGTTTAACCTTGTTTAACCGGCGCTGCCCAATGGTGCTCTAGTGGCAACTCCACGCTAAATGCAGAAAAGGCAATAAGTCAGTAGCACAGGCTAGCACACTTTAGTGGGCAGCCAAACAATTAAATTAAACAGCAAACTTACTGAATTATTGTATTAAGTTTACTTATGATTGTGTTTATTTATGCTACATATTATCCTGACTTAAACCTCTCTGCATGCTTACTTTTGCATTACTTGTGTTGCACTGATACTGATCAATGTCTGCTTCTTTGGCTGTTTTCTGCTGTGCTGAGTCAGAAAATGGTACATGTGAATCAACTTTTCCTAGGTTAACAGACTTTAAGTAACTAAATAAATGAAACTACCTTTTTAAGTTATGCACTCTATTCAGTCAGCATATTTGAGAGGTGCTGCAGACAACATCAAGGAGACCATGCTATTAAGAAGCAGTCTTATAAACCCTGGTAAAATTATTTGAATCATTACGATCCCCATCTCTCACCTCCCATGCCCAATGTTCTTGACAGTAGGGCTGTGCTGAATGGTTATGGGAAGACTAGGGCCCCACAGTGAGCATGAAAAACTTCCAACCCCCATTATACATTCTCAGCTCATAAGGTTTACCATTTTTTTCCTTCCTTCATGTTTTTTCAATCATCTCTTGCACTTGCATTAAATGGCTGGAGTTCGTTACCCAGTTAATTTTCCTACCTTTTTACAGTCAGCGTGTTTGCACAAAACTGCATAAAACTGTCAAACTTCCTCAGAATCCTGAACAATAATAGAAATAATTTCAGCATCTCCTTAGATGCAGCATTGTCAAACATCACCCCACTTAAAATATTTTTATTGATTTAGTTATTTGTTGAATTGGGTAAATGCTCAAATATATGCAGATATTACACCGAAATATGCCAGGCCACAAGGGCAAAAATATGCAGGGATAATGTAAAGTAGTCACTATGCATCAAATTTTGGCAGTTGAAAAGAAATCAGAATGCCTTAATGAAAGTCATGTGTCTGGAGGAAGAACATGAAAAAAAAAAGAAGTGTTTAGCTTTTTTTTTAATATATTTCCACTCAAAACTCCTCCCCAATCTAGTCCCACCATTTTTACCTTTATGTTTCTGCTCATTTCACTATTTTGTAAATGACTCTGAAACTGTGATATCCTTGTAGTACATTTATGAGTCAAACTGCTTCTGTGATTTTCCACTTACAGCCAAGTGAATCATTATTCAGTCACCTCTGCCTCCCACCAATTAGCACACACACCTCATGTTTCACTTCTCTAGGCTTTTGCAGTCTCTGAATGCAGCAATCCTTTCTCTGCCATATTGCTTAACTGGTAACATTCTACCACAAGTCTTACTGATCAAATGTTACTTCACATTACAGTATCTGTTATTTCTTATGCTTACTAATGTTTGTTTTCATTATGTCTGAGACTGACTATTCCACAGTTATGTATTGTAACTGTGTTCATCAGCAGTTATTCATAAACTTCATGTCAGCAACAGAAGCAAAAGAAAACATATTACCTCTCCATCAGTCTTTGAATTAAGCTTGGTCTTATGAAACAGTTACTGGAATGGTACACAACCAGACCATTTTTAGGTTGAAAACTATGTTGAACACACAACAATTGCAAATGACTACTATGGGACTATGAGCCACATAAGAAGAATGAAGCTGTGGTTACTAATAATACTGGACTAGCCACTGGCATGATGAGAAATGTATGCTGCACTAATGAGAATTTTTACTACTATGGAACCAAGACTGCCAGTAAGAAAATGTCTTGTATTTTGCTATAGTGTCCCTCAGGCAAATCTTGGGGTCATGTAAGCCAAATGACCCTGTAATAGCCTAATGTGGGGCTCCCTAATGGAACGGGGCTGTATTTAGCCAAACTGGTCCAATTGGCCTAAGACCATCCCCGCTGTTAGGGAAAATATAAGCAGTGAGAAAAACATTATCTAAAGGAGGCAAAACATGAGGATCAACTGCAGACATAAACATAACATAACATGAGCATCAAAATACATATTCTGTGCAATACAATTTGCATTCTGCTTCTACTGGAAAAAACTCTTATCATATTAGATAAAGTCTTAGAAAAAGATAAATCTTCAAGATGAATATCTGAAACATTACTTTCTTCAGAGGCAGAATGTTCAGATTGAAAAGAAATTCCTGAAGTAAAGTCATCACCCTGTAATGCCTGTTCTTTTGACTGAAAATCAAACTCAGAAAGAGAGGGAGCTCTTTTTTTTCTTTTATTACCTGATGAAGAAGTAGGCAAAGAAAAAGCAGAAATGAGTTCTTTAGAAAATCCCTGTAAATCTTCCCTATCCATAGAGACAAAAACAGGAAAAGGCAAGATTTTCTAGTTTCATTTTTCCAGGCCCCTGGAAAATGACCAACTCCAAGTAGGCATACTCATTCCAGATTCAGGTTCTCTATACCAGCTGAGTGAAGGACCTTCACCTGCCAATTTCCCTGAGACCCACAAAAGTGTCTCTCCCTTGCCTGTTAAGGACATCCCTTTATCTGTAGAAGATGTGGCTATTCTCCAGTCCTTGGTGGCTTTAGGTGCAACACCAAGAGAGTGGGGAAAAAGATAAGTGGTCTGAGAAACCAAGAGTGGCCACAGCAGAGTCACTCACCACTGGCTAAAGAACAAGAGAAGTCAGCCTTTTATCCTAAAGAGTCTCTGACAACTTTCTTCTTCTTGTGAACAAAAGAAGATAAAACTGTGGAGACCAGTAACTACTCCATAAGTTTGCAGAGAATAAGACTTGAAAGACAGACAGCATAGCCTGGATGAGTCAGTAATAGTTAAGATACAGAACAAGTGGTACAGTAGTAAGTAAACAACTGACAATCCCCCACAAGCACAAAATTCTATCCCAAATAATCAATTGTACAACACCTGTTGGTAAATTTTGTCAAAAAAGAGAGCCTTTTATACATGTTCACAAAATCATTTACATCCAAACTACATTAGAAATGTAATGACACTCCCAAAAATATTCAGCTTTCTAACAAACACAGCATATATTCAGTAAAATACACACTTTCCACAAATAAAAAAAGTGGAAGGTAAATGCTCAGCCCCAAAGGATTGCTTGCCACCCAACAGTTCCACAGGGCCAGCAGAAGGATCACACCTTGGCAGTGAAAAGGTTCTGCCTGACTTGACATTCTGTCTTTTTATTGGAACTCCCTTGATCTCCTAACAATTAGGACTTGTGAAAGGTGCTCTTAAGCTTTGAAAGCTGTCATGCTACTGGGACAGGTCCAAAATAGCTTAGACTACTGCAGGTAAAATCATATATTAATTGGTTTACAGTTGTACAGGGTTGTTTCTATAGCACTGCACAAAAAGAGTTATTTCACTTCCAAAAGTAACAGTGAAAGTCATTAAATCCTTTACCCACCCACCGGTTATCACAACTACATTGGTAAGAGTATATATTTTTGACCAAATGCATGAAATGTTGCCAATAGTCATTTATTTCACCTTTTCCAAAAAGAGCACTCACTTTGCCCATGCCAAGTAATCAACATAACACTGAAAACAGAGAACATTTTGACTGACTGCTTTAATTTATACTGACAAATATGATATACAACAGCTTGTTTACAAGTGCACACAGTAGCAAAAAATTGCAGTTAATATAACTGCACTGTCCAAACAGTAAGTATCCAACAACAGCATTTAAAGGCTACAGATAATGACTCAAATACCCCAACCCTAATAACCACAATCATACTCATTCCAGCAGACATAACTGTTGCATGAATCTAAACATAGAATAAGATATTAGGAAGAAAACTAGTTGTGAACAGAAAGTATCAAATTCATATGTTTGTTTTCAAAACTGCAGGCAATGTAATAACAAATCTGGATTTTCAAGTAAAATAAAATGACTAAACCATCTGATTTCTGAAATAAAATAAAATGCACAATCCACTGTCTACAGTAATGTATCTCATCCCATTTCTAACAATAATGCATACTAGTAACAGTAAGGACAACAGACACTTTTGACAGAACAAACTCCAGGACTTGCATGTTCTTGTATCTGAGCTTCTTCTAACAATAACTCATTGGCAGAAATTTCTCCCCAGCCTCAGTGGTATTACATACAGCACATATGCTTAACTGACCAAATGCAAGACATAATGCCCATAAAAGTGCACCACAGCTCACATCAAGTAATAGCATAAAGACAGCAACCACCACATTTACTAAGTACAAGCATTACTGTTCACAGTAATGTATTTCAACTTGGTTCCAACAATGACATCCCTGGGTATCAGATGGAAACCTGGAAATATCTAATTCACCATCTCTGTTTATATATACAAACACTGTCTGGGACTCAAAAAACTTTATCACAATGTGCAAACCCATTTTGGGCAGATTTGCTCAATGAGAAGTGGATTTTTGATTTAGAGACCAGTGCAGATCTACTTTGGTAAGAAGGCTCCAGTCTGTAGCACTGCACCTGTCTCACCAGCAAAGGCTGCATATAAATGTTAATGTCCAACACCACAGATACTGCTAATTAGACATGTTCACTTCCCTGGAACTTTTCACTGGGATTGGGAAAGCAAAATAGAAAATTTCAAAGAATAGCTCTACTACGCTATATAAGGAACAAAGCAAAAAAGGTTTACGATGCTTTATAATGGCATGCACCCATTCAGTTCTATGGCTTGAGTGAGGCCGGTAGCCCTGCAGGAGTTAAGTACTGTCAAGCCATGTGTGTGTGTATGTGTGTGTGTGTGTGTGTGCGTGTGTGTGTGTGTGTGTGTGTCACTGTGTGCAAGTGAGAGAGAGAGAGAGAGAGTGTGTGTGTGTGTGTGTGTGTGTGTGTGTGTGTGTGTGTGTGTGTGTGTGTGTGTGTGTGTGTGTCACTGTGTGCAAGTGAGAGAGAGAGAGAGAGAGAGTGTGTGTGTGTGTGTGTGTGTGTGTGTGTGTGTGTGTGTGTGTGTGTGTGTGTGTGTGTGTGTGTGCCTGCACAACTGTATTTTATGGGTTAAGAGGAGCACGAGCATGGTTACCTGTACGTTCAATTCAGAGACATGATAATGAGCTGCTAATAAGCTGTTGTTCCATGCAACTATATCATGTCACTGAATCATAGTACATCACGGATGCACTATTGGACACTGTGGGGTTGCCTAGTAGCATTGGTGGCAATACAATTTATAAATCACAGCCATCATTTATTTATTTACTTATTTATTTATTTTTTACTGGGAAAGTCCAACTCATTTGAGTCCCCTTTTTCAGCAGAGGTCTGGGGAGAAACACTCCAGAATACATACATTCAAATACAATTAAGAAATCTAGAAAAATACAAAGATATACATGTATCAATCACTTACATAGTTGATTAAAAAGAAAAGAATTTAACAAAACATCTTTCAGGTCATAGTTACAAGGTTTTGAAGAGAGTTTGCATTATAATTTTTTGAAAAAAATATTTGAGGCTGGATTCCTAGTACATTAATGAAAACAGAAGGAAGTTAGTTGTTGACTAAATTAAGTTTGTGAATTCAGAGAGAGTGAGAGTAGTTACTTTGTAAGATAATTTTAGTTTTAAGTAAGGTAAAGAAAGTGTGAGGAAGGTTTGCTGGTGGGGTATAATGCATCAATAGTATAGTCTGATGATTTTCAATGAAACTAAACATTTAGCAAATAACTACAAAGTAAGAAACTTAAATATGTAAAATAATGATGTCACTGGAAGACTATTTATTAAAGAATTACAATAAAATGAAGCAAAATAAAGAAGCCTTCATAAAATCAAAACATTCAGTAAGATATTGTGAGGAAAAAATTATAAACATAAACAGATAAGTTCATGTTTTGTATGAAATTGCAGGGCAGTATGTCTCAAAATGAAATAAAAAAAAATGAAGCTGACTATCTCATGACGGCGAAGCAAATGTAATAAATTAGCAAAGTAAAAAAAGTCAGAAAGGTCACAGGAGATCTGCTGGCCATTGAGTGCATTTATATGTGTGTGTGTGTGTATGTTTGCATATGTGTGTGCGTCCGTGTGTGTGTGTGTGTGTGTGTGTGTGTGTGTGTGTGTATATATATATATATATATATATATATATATATATATATATATATATTATGTATATATATATTTACATACATATATGTGTGTTGTGATGCAGACGTTGCCCGTTTGATTCTCAGTTAGAGTCTTCTGTGTGGCGACATGCATGAATGGGCGTTCCTTCGTTGAAGGTTGTGCATTAGGCCCGGCAAGCTAGCACGTAAAAATCTACTGCCAATCATTAGCGGACCGGAGTTCCGCTGTGGCGACCCCTAACCGGGAAAAGCCGAAAGACACAACAACAACATGTGTGTCGTGAAGGCTGCCAGACTAGCCAGATAGAATTCTGTAGATAATTCTGTCATTTGTAAATATTAATGTAAGCCATAGGCGTGTTCTCTTAAATGTGAAAAGACTGCATTAGATATTGAACTGCAAAATTGTAACAACAGTGCACTCTGCTGTAAAAAAAAACTAAGTCAATCATTTCATGACTGTCTTTGATGTCAAAATCCGGAGCCAATATATCTAGAGGGAGGCATCCTGCCTACTGTTTTAAAGCCAGAGTTAATGGCTAGAATTTGCATGCATAAATATTTATTGCTCTGGTTTCTGACCAGGTGTAAAGAATGCAAATGTAGTTTCTGTTAGCCTGGGAATACCACAGAAGTGTGAAGAATGATGTCATGTGAAGCAGCTCTGTGTTATTAATTTAAAGAGAGAGAGAATCAGAGAGCTCTGAGCATTTTTGTCTTGAGAACATCCAACATCACCAGCACTGCTTTGCTCTTTATGTAAGTTTATTTTAGAACTGTGTTTTCTCTTAGAAGTAGCTAGGAATTAGGAATAGTAGCTCTAGAGTACATTGTATGTATGTAGTGATACTGTACCAAGTCACTCTAATAAGCCTTGACTGTTCAGTCACACTTACCATTTGGATAATAATACTGCACAGTAATAATTGGACACCCTTTTAAGGGCATTTGAGTAGCTGGTAAATATTAGTTGGGTGGTGGCAGTGATTTCTACCATATAGACTGGGGAGAAAAGGGGCACAGCTGGAGAACCTGTGCCAGTCTTCCCCAGGAGTGTCTTTATGGTTGTATATAACTCTTATCTTAAAGTGAGCACGTGTCAGCTACTTGGGCAGGGACACAAAGCACTGGTTGGACAGAGATAGTGCTGGAGGTTTTAGCTTGCCCACTAGGCTGATATCTGGACCCTATAGCTGTGCCAGTGGGGAGTCTTATTGGGGACCTGGAGAGAAAGGGAGAGACCAGCCCCAGACTGACTGTGACCTCTGTGTGCTCTTAAGGGAAATTGTACTTTACTGTGTGTGTATTTTATATCCTTTCCCTATATGAATGCCCCTCACTGGTGTTAGTGTTGAGGATTGAGGCTCCTTGATTGCTGGGCCAGGGCATGGGCGTCACATGTGTATATGTGTAAACAAATTTATACACACACACACACACACACACACACACACACACACACATATATATATATACACACACACACACACACACACACACACACACACACACACACACACACACACACACATAGTAGCAGGTAACAGTATTGAACAATCTTTTGGTCAGCACTGGATTGTCTGACACTGTTTGGTTGGAAACTGAAAAAATACACTGAGCTCTCTGCTTACTGCTTCTTACTGCTTGCTCTTGCTGTGGGATTTGAAGTCTTCTTAAGACACTCGGTCTTGCTGGCTGGATTCTGCTAAAATTCAAAGTCTGATTATATTTGCATTCACAGTCTGTCGCATACAGAAACTTGCAGAATATACACTGATGAGAGAATATACTTTGCAGCATCAACTTTAGAGAGCAGTAACCAATAACTTTTATAATAAACCAAACTGGACAAACATTGCAGTTTAAAGTACTGTTCCACTTTACTTCTCATATAGTACAGATGATGTGAGAGATATAACATTTACCTCAGGACACCAAATGTGTCCCTACCATACCCCTAACAACTAGATTTAATACAGACTTTTTATACATATTTTAGTTAAACTCACGCCCTCTAGGTTTTGGAAAGATACTGCCTTGATGACGCAAATGCTAACACATCTGTTCTTGTGCAAATGCTGATAAGTAAACTGTCTTCAAGAAAACGCCTTGTGGATTAGAAAAGCACATTTTTAAACTTTCTTAGAAAAGCATGTCCTGTGAAAGCAGATTACATTCTTGTCATGTCTGTAAGAAGTTCAGCTTTCTTGATGTGTGTGTGTAATACACTCATAAGCAAGTTCCTTATTTTTTTAAGCCACAGTCATTTAGTATGGTTGCTGATCACATATTACTAAACTCTGTTTCTGCATTTAAGCAAGCTTTTTCTTTCAGCATATTTAGAACATAATTAATTTAAATTCATAATATCTAACAGAAATCATTTACTCAGCCACTAAAATATTTAAAATGAAGTATTTGCCCCCCCCCCCCAGCAACAAGCATGGGAGAACATATTTTATTTCTCTTGATAGCACTACAGTTCACACCACACATCTGAATTATATACTTCATCACATAACTGGGGGTATTCAAAAACACACGAGCACTATGCAGTTATGTTTTCACAGGATGCCTGGTGAATTATGAAGGAAAAATTCACAGACTGCTTTACAGTGGTATGATATTTCTAGCAAATAGAACTACAGTAGTCTGTTGGATAATGCCACATGCAAATGCATCAGTCTGGGGGCAAATTTAATGTAATTTAGCCATGTGCGCTGTCCTGAAGCCTTACACCAGGATCAATATAGCATGGCAGAGTGATTCAAACAGAAGCTATACTACATTATTTCAGAGCAGAGTAGTGAGGACTGAACATGACATGTTACAGTGTATACCCATTACTGTCTATCATAGTGGTAGGTCTGTTAGAGCCATGGCAGGTAGATAACTTCAAGACTGTGTACGTGTGCATGTGTGTGTGTAGCAGCATAATTGTCACTGTATTAGTGAATGTGTGTTTATATTTGACTGTCCACCTTCTCAGATAGTATTATTATGCATGTTTTACACTGAGTTTTAGGCCATGGTTCTGGCACCAGTCATTTGTCTGTGACAGACCCTCCTGGAGGATGTCTGCATCTTCAGGGGATTCAATGATTGAACCCATATTGTAGTCATCAGCAAATTTGGTCAGTCAAAGGCCGTCTACATTTGCCTTGACTTCAGTGAAGTATATTCTAAACAGGAGAGGTCGCAGTACTGAACCTTTTGGGACAACACTAGTAGCATGCCTCTTGGTGGAGGCATATTCCCCCACCAAAACTTCATGTGTCTTATCTGTGAGCCATTTGGTAATCCATCAGATGACAAAGGGATTTATGCCCTTTATATTTGTGAGTTTGCCTATAATATCTGAGTGAGGTATTGTGTCAAATACCTTTGTCAGATCATGGTAAGCAGTGCCACAAAAGGAGATACTGCCAGCTCAGCTAGCTGGAATTTTGTAAATAATTATATGTCATTTGTGAATATTTATATGATTTATATAGGAGTGTAACAAAAGGAGATACTGCCAGCCCAGCTATCTGGAATTTTGTAAATAATTATATGTCATTTGTAAATATCAACATGATTCATATGCTTGTGTTATAAATGTATTAGAACTGTATGTCATACAAGATGGTTTGTACAGACATGTGTGCTGAATAGATATTTTGTAGGGTACTGAGCTAAAATGTAACCACAGCATGCCCTATTGAAATAGAGCAAAAATGTACCTGCACTGTTGTGATGGTTTGGATGTATATATTTTAACAATGGAAGCTGAAATGTAGGAGGTTAACTTCAGAAAGATAGCTGAAATTAAATTACTTTATGGCCACATAATAAAAGGATGTTATCTTTCAGTTTCAGTGCAGTAACAGACACAATGTCTAGAACTAAAAGTTTTTTGTATTGTCTCAGAAGTGTTTATTGTTTTATGACTTCAGGAATCTGCCTTAGAGCTATGAAAAGCCCTTGTTTATGTATTTTTACAGGTAGATACTAAATGCTACCAGCTGGCATCAGTGGTTGTTTTGAGCCTGGGAACTGAAGTCAGATGACAAGAAATGATGTCATTCTGCAAGTATCCCAGCAGTAATATTTGAGATATTAATTTGGGAAGTCTCTGAGAGAGACTGAGCATTCTGTAGTTTGTCTTTCACCTAGCAGCATCATCTAGAAGACCTGTTGACCACATCTGCCTTGTTTGCTCTGTAAGTAAGTTATCAGGGTACAGTAATTTCTCTTAGATACAGTCAGGAATATAACAAAGCTTATTTTAGATGTTTTTCTTTCTTTAATTGAAACTGTGTTGCAATGGTGTTTTAAATATTTCCTATGATTTTGAACAATGATGTTACTGTGATTATATACTGAGTAGTTTCTTGTTCTTTCATTATTTATTATTAAATATATTTAAACCTTTCATTGTGACTGATATTTGTGAGACATATTTAAGTTCTGAGAGTACTTGCATATTTATTTGGTAACACTGTGGAGGCCACTCCTAATAGCTTTGCTCTTGGTCAAACTACTATTTGTATTAACAGTAACATTATACAGTAAGATTGGACACCCTTTGTTAAGGGCCTTAAAGTAGCTGATAAAGAGTTGGCTGGTGGCAGTAATAGCTACCTTATAGTCTGGGCAGAAGGGGGCATGCCTAGTAAACCTGTGCCAGCAGTGCCACCCTTTCCCAGGTGTGTGTGTGTGTGTGTGTGTGTGTGTGTGTGTGTGTGTGTGTGTGTGTGTGTGTGTGTGTGTGTGTGTGTAAAATAAACCTCAAAGAGTGTGTGTATCAGCTACTTGAGCAGGGACATGAAGCACTGGTTGGACAGAGAGGGTGTTGGAGGTCTTGGCCTGGCCATTCAGCTGAAATCTCAGCTATATAGCTGTGCCAGTGGGGAGTCTTACTGAGGATCTGGAAAAAGGGGGAGAAACCAGCCCTGGACAGACAGTGGTCTCTGTGTGCTATTAAGGGAAATTGCACTTGATGCAGACAACTGCATCTAGAAATACTGTGTGTGTAACTTATCATCCTCCCAGTGTACATCCCCCACTGGTGCTAGTGGTGAGGAATGAGGCTCCTTGATTGCTGGACCGGTGGTGGAGCATCACATGCAGTATGTACCATTTTGCCCTCAGAAGTCCACCAAGTTTAGTAGGCATGATGTACCCTTGACAAAACCAAACTGGGATGGGTCCAGTATTTGAAGATTTCCTATTTCTTTGTTTATCGAGTCCACAATACTTCTTTCCATCCCCTTGCATACAACACTAGTCAAAACTATGACACTGTAGTTCCCTAGATCAGTTGATGTCTACCTTTGTGTACAGGGATGACTATTCCAGTCCTCCATTCCCTAGGGATGAAGCCTATCTGGAGGGTGTGATTGAGTCGAGATTCTAGTGCACTTTACAGGTCATGTTTAAGCTATTTAGGAGGCATCCTGGGATATTCTCAGGACCCACTGAGACAGTGTTTTAGCTGTGTAGTACATTAATGGCCTGTTCTTTAGCAATAGTTAGTGGAGAAATGCTATAGGGCATTTCCTGGAGGAAAATGAGGAAGTGGTGATAGGGGGTTGAAACTGAAGCTAAATTTATCGGTCAGCAAATTTCCTATATCCTCCTGTATGATATAGGAAACTCCATATTAGTTTACCACACTGTTGGGTGGTCCCTTTAAGGTTGTTAATATAACTGAAAAATACCTTATGGTTATCCTTCACCTGGGAGGCTATTTTTGCCTCGAAGTTGGCTTTGGTGGACTAGATAAGCTCCCAAGTTGCTTGTGGAGACTGATAAGGGAGTTTTTCAATTTTGAGCATAGCTCTTACAATTTTTGGAAGGATTTTCTTTCTTTTGTTGCACAAAATATTTATACTGTAGGTTGTCCTTAGTTTATTTCAGTTTGGTACTGCTGTTTCTATGCAGTTATTTATATACTCATACAGGGTTTCAATAGATACTTTCACATAGGCCACAGTGTTCTCTTAGTTTGGGGAGGCTTGAAATTTAACTATGCCTTCACTTAATAGGAGGTAGTTAGCCTTGGAAAAGTTCTTATAGATTCTGAGAGTTCAGCCTTTATATTTATTTCAAGAGTTACTGCTTTGTGTTCTGATATGATCAGTGAAGACATTACACGAGGGGGGGGGGTGTATGTTCCCTCATATTTTTGAGTACCAGATCTAGGATATGCGCTGGTTCAAATTGCGTTCAGTGCTCAATTCAGAGACATGCAAATTGAGTCACCAATCAGAATGATTTGCTCCATGTGACTCTTGCTTCTCAGAATTGCTAGTCAGCTCAATAGAGTATAACACTGAAGCACTATTATAGCTATGGAACTACCTTCTCTGAATATTCTGTATTTTTCGGATACAGTGAATTAAATACATTTATTTTCATTATTATATATATGTTACCATTACCTAGGATGAATTCTGCTCCACTGAGTTTTTTCTCCATATTTTTTTGGATATAGTGAATTGAAGCAATTTATTTTCATCATTATACACAGTATCATTCAGATGTCTTAAATAATTTGAATAATTTTGGATAAAGTCAATCACTGCTTTACTGTTTCCACATGCTTGTAGTACTTCATTATATACAACAAGCATTTATAACAGTTTCCTTCTGTTAGAAACTTAAAATTAAGTATACTTGAAATCCTGTGTGAAATGTCAAAACAATTTACACCTGGACCAAACATTTCCACTGAACTTACCATAGTCTCCAAAAAAGGGGATTCTCTAGGAAGGTATAATTGATTCCTCAAGTAAAGTATGCAAATGGAGAACTGCACCAGAACCCAAGAGTGTGATGACAGCTACACCTGATTCCAAGGCAAAACAGTGGGCCAAGAATAAATTAGTATTGGATACCCAAAATCATTGAGTTTTTAAGCATAGCCCATATACCAACAAACTTGATGTTTCCAATTCACAATAGAGTAGTGATGTAGATGACAGAGCACTTCAGAAGTCATATTTCATATCAAGAAGTATGAAGGTGTATGACTATTCCATATGATACTCTCTTTTGGCTGAGTATTCATGGATGGCAAATTCTGATGTGTCAAAATAATTGGTGCATTACTGTTGTGCCAAGAACACCCATAAGTAGCCCATATACCTTAACTGTGAAACATGTATTTGTACAGTTATATGTGCACAAGTGCCACTACCTTTTTCTGGTGTTATGCATTAGGAATATCACACATGGAGGAGCTGTCCGATCTTGTAGCCCTGGCAGGTATGACCCTAGCCCTGAGTAGCATCCTGCCATCACCCAGAATGATACCACGGTACAAGGACAAAATGATTGACTTCAACAATTGGCTAAGCTTCTGGTGTCATTCTAAGGGGATCCTGTATCTGTCTGCCTGGGATGACATGATCGACAAACCACAATGCTTTGCCAGAGATGGCCTGCACCTGTCGCCCTTGGAATTCTGGATACTGACTAAGGCTCTTGCCACCCCTATAGTGCTTTTTTAAGCAGGGTTCAAATGACAAATTCACCACTGTAACAAGTACAAGCAAGCAAAATCTGAGGGTAATGCTACTCAATGCTAGAAGTCTAAACCTCAAAATGCACTCACTCGAGGCACTCCTTAAAATGGAGAACATCAATATCTGTGCAGTGACAGAGACCTGGTTCAAGGCTCCAGAGAGCAATCTTGCATTACCACTCTTATAATTCATGCCACCCCATTCAGCCACCTAACCTGGACCGAAACACTAAAGGTGGAGGCATGTCCATATTCATTAAGGATATCCACACCTCCAGGCTAGTTGCTCAGCATAATGCAGATTATGCAAGAACAACTAACTATGGGCAAGACCGCGATCCAAATTGTAGCTTGCTACAGATCCCCCACCATGCCCCAGGATTCCCACTCCTTATTTCTTGATACACTGGAAAATATCAGGGTACAACCTAACACCCTAATAATGGGCAATTTCAACTACCCCACCATTAAGTGGGAAAACTACTCATGTACCAACTCTTGTGCTCAACGTTTTCTGGAATTCAGAAATTCCAATGCCTTGGATCAACTTAGCCACACCCCCACCAGGGGCAGCAATATCCTAGACCTGGTCATTACCAACATGGGCAACCGGTGTTCCACATCAGAGCTCAGTTCCTCGTTGGTCAGATCGACCACAAGCTAATCACCCTAGACATCCACATCCCACCCCCACCCCCAGCCCCCATTAGGGAAACAACTGTAAAATATTTCTCCAAAGCCAACTTCACGCTTCTTAAGACAGAAGTGGCAAACTTCACAACACCCATGCTGATGGACGATAGAGGTACAACTGCTGAATCCTATGCAAATGCATGTTATAAGCACTTACACAAGTGCATGCATCATGCAATCCCTAACAGAACCAAGATGCTATCCTCCAAAAAAAGGTAGCCAATCTGGTGGTCCCCTGCCATAAACAAACTCTACAGCAGAAGAAAGAAGCCGATGCAAAAAAAGAGTAAAATCCCATGATTGGAGGAACTCCCTGGTCAGCTTCAGTAAGAAGCTGAGATCCCTCATAAAATCCTCCAAAGTTAGTTACGAAAACAAAATTGTCACTGATTCTAAAGACAGCCACAAAGCATTCTATAGCTATGTCAAGAATCTCAATGGCAACACTCAGATCTGCTCTGAGTTACAGCACAATGGCACATATAAATATACATAACCGTATTGCCAACATCCAGGCAGATAGGTTCAGTGCTAACTTTACCCCTCTCTCACCCTCTAAAGGGCCCATCTCTATACCGGAAGAATGCAATATTCCTGTAATCACAGCTGCACAGGTAAAAAACACACTCTCCAAAGCCAAGAACACAGCATCCATGGGACCTGACAATATCCCAGGCTGCACTCTACATGAATTATAGAATGAACTGGCACCCCACCTAAGTAACATGTTCAATCATAGCCTCACCTCAGGCTTTGTGCCCACTGAATAGTGCAAAGCAACGGTTATCCCACTCCACAAAGGGGGAGCCACCACGGACCCAGGGAACTACCACCCCATTAGCCTGATGAGCCTGGTCTACAAGGCTATGGAACGTATCATCATGGAACTTATAAACAATGACACTGGTAATCTCCAAACTCTGGACCCTACCCAGTTTGGGTTTGTAAAAGGCAGATCATGTCTCCTAAACCTGATAGACTGCTTTGAAGTGGTCACCAAAGCCGTAGATGAGGGTAAGGTGGTTCACAGAGCCTATCTAGATCTCGCCAAGGCTTTCACACCATCCTCCACTCTGGAATTATAGATAAACTCACTAAACTAGGTATAAATCCCTATGTCACAAGATGGGTTGCCAACTGGCTCACTGACAGAATAAACACTGTGAAAGTAGCAGACTCTAAATCCAGCTTCAGACCAGTGACAAGTGGAGTACCACAGGGTTCAGTCCTGGGTCCTCTCCTGTTTGGTATCTACTTCTCTGAAGTACAGGATAACACAGAAGGTCTTTGGCTAACAAAGTTTGCAGATGACTGCAAACTAGGAGCCATAATCAAAACTCCTAATTATGTGGACATCCTACAAAAGGGCCTCACTGAGACAGATGCCTGGTGTCAAAGCCATGGCCTCAAGCTCAATGCCAAAAATTGCATTGTCATCCCTTTTGGTAAAAACTCTGTACCCATGAACTACTACATAGGGGTTAGTCTACTTAACACCGAAAGTGTGATAAGAGACCTTGGGACACAGGTGGACAGTAGTCTCTACTTTGATAATTACATCGCCACAGTAGTGAGGAAATCCTTCTGCGTGTCACACTTCATCACAAAAGGTTTCTCATCTAAGAAAAAAGAGGTCATTGTTCCCCTCTACTCATCACTCATTAGACCCATTATAGAGTACAATGCCCCTTTTGGTATGTACCTCACAAGACATCTACAACAACTGGAAAGGCCGCAGAAATACCTCACAAAGAGGATTACCGGCCTCAAACAGATGCCCTATGCAGACCGTCTCAAAAAACTCCAGCTTTACTCCGTCACATATCGCCTACTCAGAGGCGATCTCTGCCTCACATACAAAGCTATGTCAAACCCAGAGCTCTTGGACATGCTCCACTTAAAGAAATACCAATCCCTCCGAGCTACATGCTCTAGGGACCTAAACCTTGTCACCACAATAAACAGAACATGTTGAAGGGATAGATTCCTGTCCCAGAGACTTCCCATACTCTGGCAGAAACTACCTATTTCAAACAAAGCTCCTCATTAGCACTCTTCAAGAAAAATCTTGATGATTGAATGGGAGATAGAAAATTCACCCCGGAGATCACTTCTGTGGCTCTGCTCGACTGGGGCACAGGAAAATAATTTTCTTGGGTGGTGAAAGCCAGGGTACCGTTTGGCTAGGCTTATATAGGCCCTAGGGCCAATAGCCTAGTACCTACCTATGATCCTATGAACATCTGCTTTCCCTTGACTCTTCCCATTGCCACACACACACATTTCAAATGACTGATGGCAGTGCAACAAATGACCACTGCTGCCTGCAAAGTAAATGCATGGCATATTTCTATAGACTGGAAGAAAGACATGTGCAACATATAAGGATATCCCTGATACTGGTGCTGGCTAGATCACAGCTGGATTACTCTTTACAGTTTTGGATATTATATAAAAGAAGGTGACTAAATAAGTTGGAAAGGGAAGCTGATGATGCTGCATATCAAGAGAGGCTAAGACAACTGAACCATTTTCATGAGAAAAGAAAGCTATGCAATATGGTATGGGTAGAAAAGGCACTAAAAGCAACAGATGTGTTGGAATTACCAATTTAAGGAAGGACAGTGAAGCTATGATGGGCATGACCAGCAAATAGAGAGAATGCAGTTTAATCCTGATACGAGAAAGTTGTTTTTCAGAAAGACTGTGGTGACAGATGGAATCATTTATTAGAAATGGTGAGATAAGCTAAAAAATGTTAGGATTTCTGCAATAATGATATTGAAAGGGAGGGGCAGCTGCCATAGACTAGCTGCAGTACTCAGGAAGATCAAAGAAATTAATTGTCTCTCCTACCAACTGCTTTGTGTAATATGTAATACAAACTAATGATGATCGTAAGCAGATCTTAAACTATGACACCTGAATGTATTGGTGCTTCTCAGTGAAAGGTTACTTTACTTGCCAGACGACTGCCAGCTTACTCTAGCTCTCTATTATATTTGTCTTTATTGTACTGCATTTATTTTAGGCAGGTCAAAAAGACACCCTGCCTATCACAAAGGTAAATTGCTATTATGATGAGGATCCGTAGTCAATCTGGCAAATGCCAGTAAGAAAATAAATTACTATACTGAACAAATGTTCATCAAAAAGGACTATTTTTTTACGATGGATTGATGTTTCCCTTCTTCGTATGGGTCACTTTTCAAGCCATTTGTTTGCAGAGTTATAAATTACAATGTATATGTATGACCTTTGTAACAGTATGGCCTAGATCCTCCTGCTTGCATCTTGTTTCCAAATAGCTATTAACTACAGTGCTTTTGGAATTTTCAGATTTACATGAAAACATAAGAAATTTAAAGTGCAGGAGGGCTTTCAACAGCATAATCACTGATGTTCATTGCAAATCACTGAGTTTTGTCTTTTGTTTCTTCTGCTCTGCAACCATCTAGAAAGAACCACAGGATCTAAGGGAAGAATAAACTTGTTAGTTCACAAGTACACACATCTAGTACTGTATTCATTCCACTTATAGCATGCATTGGGTAACAGATTACAAGACCACACACCACCTTATGCTATCTGTTTCCTTTAAAAAAGTATGCACAGTTCTGCGTAAGAAAAATCAAGATTTTGTAACATCTATGGAAAGAACTGTGTCATGCATCTATAACTGTGCTACAAATCAAAAGTGAAACTTGAATGGTATTTTTTCACAAATAAATCACATGAGATTTGACTTTGTTTCAGGCACACCCCCTCATTTGGATAAAGACATAAAAGCAGAAGTGTGGGCAGGTCTCATTTCCAATTACACTACAGTCGCTTTCAGGGTATTTGGCTATCACTGTCTCATCTACACTTGCTGTACAAACTTCCTGAAGTCAGACTAGAAGCAAATTCATTTGCTGGCTTTAAAAAAAGGTAATCTATTCACAACTTTTTTTTTCCAGAACTTTCACTTCAGAACGTTTTTGAGTTCTCAGGTTCTCTTTGTTTTGTATAGACGTAAAAAAAAAAAAAAACAGTGATAAAAATAGTATCTCTCTCTCTTTTTAAGAACGTCAGTAATCTCTACATCTTTATTTTGAAAATATCACAGAGATAAAATTATAAAGTATTGTTTTAAACTAAAGTATTGTATTAGTTTTGCATTTATATTTGCAAAAATGGTTTTATGGTTATAATATGTCTGGTTCTGCACTCTGTATAATAGAACGTGATAACTGATGTCACACAAGGTACCTGAAATATAGAGTTTCACTCGACTTGTTTTTTTAAGTCAGACAAGTCAGAATTTCAGTTTCAAATGTATTTTGAACTCCTAACACACCTTCTTCATAAAGATATGTACCATTCTTTTGGATGATATCTGAATGTTTCATATTTTAAACTTACACGAACACTGATCGAGTTTCTTTGAAATGGTTGAGCTTAGGAACTTAATTTTAGAAAACCTGTTTCTTGTTTCTTGTTAATCAGCTCGGTTGTTTTTTTTTTTTTTTTTTTTTTTGTTTTTTTGCTGAAGTAGCTTTTTCTTTTATTCTAAAATAAAATTCCAGTTTGTAGTATAGAATTATAATTCAGTAAATGCTGATATTTTATAGTTAACTATACTATTAATGAAGTGGACTAGTGGTTACTGAGTAGCATCAATTACCTCACACCAACAGGTTATCTGAAACTGTGCACTCTCTCCCTTTATTCATTCAAAGTTTTTCTTTGGGTACATAGGTTTCCTCTGACATGTCAAAAACAACCAGTAGGTAAATTGTCAAGTCTAAATTGTCCGGTTGTGAGAGTATCTGTGCTATATAAGAAAGGCTGACTATCTACTTCAATTTGGCAGCAGATGTTCATCGGTTGTTACAAAAGTCAGACACAACTTGACAATGGTAAATGAATAATCACTTCTATTAGCTTATCTGTTTCTAATATACTTCTCCAGGGCCAGTTTCATTTAGTTAAAGCTGTTGCCATATTTAGGGCAGTGTAATCGGTCAAAATATTAATAAAAAAGTTTAGTTTTACAAGAATAATCATTATAAATATATACTAGTACTTATAATGCACAGCTGCAATGATTGCATGCAGATATTGTAAATGTTGCATCACACCAAGGTTTGTTAGGGGTAGAAAGAGGCAGGTAATTATGGTCTTATGGGTTCACTTCTGTTCTAGGAGAATTCTTGCAGCAGCAGTTTCAGAATGCTAATTTTCTGGCAGTGTTTGACAACATTGCTTCATACAACAGAGGTCTTGTTGATCCTTCTTCATTTATCTTTATGACTGGGTCACCAGTTCATAGGTTTATACTAGGCTATCTGCCCTAAGGCATTTATAAGCCTAGCCCAAAGTTTTGTGGCTTATGCCACCCCTTATATGAAAAAATACTGTGCCCATTAGTTTGTTGTGCCTCTGTCCAGCAGTGACACAGAGATGATTCCCGGGGTAAACCTACGATCTCCCATCCACAGGTCAAGATTTCTCTTGAACAGAGCCAGCGAGGTGCTCTGCCTCACATGGACCAGGATTTTATTCCCCAGCATAGGGAGTCTCTGAGTGATAAATCTATCCCTCCAGTACGTCCTATTTATATCCGTGCTAAGGTTTAAGTCGCTTGCTCTAGTGGTTTTGGTGGATTTGGATTTTTTGAGGTGGAGCATGTCCATTAATTCCGGGTTGGACATGGCCTTGTATGTCAGGCACATGTCACCTCTGAGCAGACGGTATGCAACTGAATAGAGCTGGAGTTTCTTCAATCTGGCAGCATATGACAAATTTTGGAGTCCCTTTATCCTTTTGGTGAGAAACTTTTGGGGTCTCTCCAATTGCTGCAGATGTCGGGTGAGATACATCCCGAATGGGGCATTGTACTCGATCATTGGTCTGATAAGTGAAGAGTACAGGGGAACAATGACCTCACTAGATCTGGATGTGAATCCCTTCATGATCAGATGGGCAATGTAGAAGGTCTTTCTAACCACTTTAGCAACGTCAGTGTCAAAAGAAAGGCCACTGTCAACCTGGGTCCCCAGGTCCCTGATAACCTCTTCTGTGCTTAGTGGATTGCCGCCTATATGGTAGCTTGGGGTTACCTTGTTTTTCCCGAAGGGTATGACTATACATTTTTTGGCGTTTAACTTCAGGCCATGGCTCTGGCACCAGCTATCTGTTTCTCTGAGTCCCTTCTGAAGGATATCCGTGTCCGATGCACTTTCCACTATGGCGCCTAGTTTGCAGTCATCTGCAAACTTTGTCAGCCAAAGTCCTCCTATGTTGGCCTGTACTTCTGAGAAGTAGATGCCGAACAATAGGGGGCCAAGGACCGAGCCCTGTGGGACACCACTTGTGACCGGCTTGGAGTCTGACATAGCGCCAGCAACTCTAACCCTGTGGGTTCTGTCCTTAAGCCAGTTTGCAACCCATCTTGTGACATATGGGTTTACATTTAAGCTGGTAAGTTTTTCTACAATACCCGAGTGGGGCATTGTGTCGAAAGCCTTTGCAAGGTCAAGGTAGGCTGTATGGACTGCCTTTCCCTCATCAATGGCCTTGGTGACTGTTTCGAAGAAGTCGACCAAGTTCAAAAGGCATGATCTGCCCTTGACGAAGCCAAACTGGGTCGGGTCCAATGTCTGCAAGTCCCCTATATCTTTGTTTATGAGCTCCATTATGATCCTCTCCATAGCTTTGCAGACTAGACTTGTTAAGCTTATGGGGCGGTAATTACCAGGGTCCATAGAGGCACCGCCTTTGTGGAGTAGGACCACAGTTGCCGTACGCCACTCCTTGGGCATGTATCCTGTGGTAAGGCTGAGATTAAACAGCTGCCTTATGTGCGGGTTTAATTCCTCATTTAGCTCATGTAGCACACAGCCGGGACACCATCCGGTCCCATTGATGCTGTGTTTTAGCTTTAGAGAGAGCAGCTTACACCTGCACATTGGAGAGGTGGGGGAGGCTACACCCCACTGGTATAGTTATCTCTCCTTTAGGGGAGAGGGGTGAAGTTTGCACTGAACCTGTCTGCCAGTATGTTGGCAATGTCTGTGGGTTCAGTGATTTTTGTATCATTTTGGACTAATTCTGAGCATATCTGGGAGTTTCCACCCAGGTTCCTAACATAGCTGAAAAAGGCCTAATGATTGTCCTTTGAATCCATGACAATTTTTCTCTCAAAATTGGCCTTAGTTGATTTTATGAGTGCTCGTATTTTTTACTAATAATGATCAGGGGTGACTTCCCTTTTATGGATTTTGTTCTATCAAGTAATAGCTTTCTCCTCTTATTGTAAAGTTTGTTAATGGCTGGGGTCCACCAGACTGGATGTTTGCCCTTTGTGGAAAGAGTCTTGGTTTTATTTGGGATTGCCTGATCAATGCAGTCCTGGAGGTGTTCATAGAAGGCATTTGTAAGGGCTTCCACAGCTTGGGTTGTGGTTTCCACTGGCTCAGGGGCCTTGAAGGATACCACACCAGTCTTGAGTAGTGTGAAGTTTGCTTTAGAGAAGTTCTTCACTGTGGTCTTTTTTGCTTGGGGTCGGGGCGGGATGTGGATTTCCAGTGAGATTAGTTTATGATCAGATCTCACCAATGAGGGATATACTTCCGGCGTGGAGCATTTTGTCCCCATGTTTGTGATAATGAGATCTAGTATATTTTCTCCTCTCGTGGGAACAGTGACTAGCTGTTCCATGGCATTTGAATTTATGAACTCCAGGAACCGTTGGGCTAGAAAGTTAGGGCTTGAGTAATGTTCCCAGTCTATATTCGGGTAGTTGAAGTCACCCAATATGATGGTGTTTGGAGATACATTTATACCCTCCAGTGTCTTCAGGAAGGCTGTGTGGGGTTCCTGAGCTTGAGAGGGTGGCCTGTAGCATGCTACAATTTGTAGAGCAGTTTTGTCTATGGTTAGTTGCACCTGGATGGTTTCCGAAGCTTCGTGCGTTGCCACCAACCTGGAGGTGTGGGTATCCTTTATGAATATGGATACACCCCCTCCTTTTGTGGTGTGGTCCGGGTTTTGGGGCCGGAACACATGATATGAGGTAAAACCTAAGACAACAGGAACCCTGATGACATGGTACACATAGACTTCAGTAAGACCTCTGATATCAAACTTTACAGGAAGTCTACTGGAAAATTAAAGAGTTTGAGCTGGGGTCCAACATCTTCGAGTGATTTTTAAACTATCTGTCCAGTCAGAAGCAGCAGGCAGTGATAAAAATGTACAATAAAGGTAAGCAATGGAATGCCATACGTTTAATGCTGAAACACCTTGTGTGATAAATGTTGGCAGATAAAATGTTTACCAGTTGCCAATTTAATACCACCAACAACAGTGACAATTTCACATTAGCAAACACTGAAATAAAGCATTTTTAAGAGCAGCAAACACTCATGTAGAACCCCCCCCCCCATCTTCAAACTTAATTTAACTAACTCCAAGGTTGATTGCATTCAAGCCTAGCCATGTAAAAAACCTCTGTACCCTAATTGATCATAATTAGATGATCTTTGTTAGCAGAGCAATTCTATGATCAGCACTGAATGCCTGTCTCCATGAGGGACATAAGTGCTACCCCCGGGGTGAATTTGCAGTTACCCATCCAGTTATCAAGCTTGCATTTAAATAGGGTGATTGAGGATCTCTGTTTCACATGAAATGGGAGCTTATCCCAGAGAACCAGCAATCTCTGGGAGATATGCCTGTCTCTCCCACATGTTCTGTTAAAGTCACAGACGAGACTGAGATCCCTGGAGTGAGTGACTCTTGTCCCATTTAATTTGCAGATGTGCAGCATTTCCATCAGGGGATGTTAGAGACTGCTTTGTAGGCCAGGCACAGGTCATTTCTCAGCATTCTGTATGATACAGAGTCCAGTGACAGGGTTTTCAGTCTTTCCGTGTAGATCATGTTTTGCAGGCCCTGGATTCTTTTGGTTAGAAACCTCTGTGGCCTCTCCAGCTGCTGTAGGTGTCTGTGAGGTACATACAGAAGGGAACATTGTACTCAATTAGTGGTCTGATAAGGGTCAAGTACAGCAGAGTTATGACCTCCTTGGTCTTGAATGCAATGCCCTTATTTATGAGATGTGCATTGTAGAAGGCTTTCCTTACCACTATGCACTCATGGTGATTGAAACTAACATTGTTGTCAACCTGTGTTCCCAAATCTTGCACCACTGGGTTTGACTTTAGAGGGTTGCTATCTGTATTGAAATTAGCAGATGCTGCTTCTTTGCCAAAGGGCATAATGAGGCCTTTTTTTGCATTTAGATTTAGTCTGTGGCTTGGGCACCATTCATTTGTCTGAGTCAGTCCCTTATGCAATATGTTGACATCATTGGGGGACTATATGATTTCACCCAGTTTACAGTCTTCTGCAAACATGGTTAGCCATAGGCCATCTACTTTAACCTGGATCTCAGAGAAATAGATTCCAAACAGCAGAGGACCCAGTAGAGATCCTTGTGGTACACCACTGATAATGTGGACTCCCCAACTTTGACAGTGTACTTTCTATCGGTGAGCTAGTTAGCTACCCATCTACTGATGTATGGATTAATCCCCAGCTGGGAGAGTTTCCAAATGATCCCTGCATGGGGAATTGTGTCAAATGCTTTGACTAAATCAAGATAGGTGGTATGAACTGCTTTCCCTCATCCAGGCCTTTGGTAACATTCTCAAAGAAGTCCACCAGATTTAATAAGCAAGATAAAACCTTGACAAAACATTCATTCATTTGTTTGTTTGTTTCATTTTAACAAGGCAAGTGGGCTGGTTTACCAACCTTTTTTAGCAACAACCTAAGGCATAAGTCAAAAAGCACAGTATACACAACAATAGCATATCTACAGAGATTATAAAGGTTTAAAATAAAAACAGCTGTAATAGTAACCACAGCTCATACAAAATATTGCTCAGTAATAGGCATATGATTTAACACTTGTATGTGACAGATAACATACATTTGATAAAAATGTATTATACATGTATAAGCATATTACAGAGTCCTTAGAGATAATATGTGGTGGAGCTAAATAAAAAGATATGAAATGGCAAACAGTTCTCATTCACTTCAATGATTCAGATATTGTATATATAGGAAGAAGAAAACTATCATGCAGTGCCCTTTGGGATCATGGAACTTTATTGTATTCACTATTTTACTTATCAACCAGATTCATCCCACTTAGGCCTCTGGCCTGACAGGAGACCCAAGGTGATATTTATACTTATTACAGAATATTTAGTCAGGGCACCAGAGAAATTTTTTGTTTATGAATATGCATCAAAAGTTTGTAAATCTGTAGTTAAGAACTACCATCTACTTAGGCAGATGGTTTAATGTTTTACCCAAATGACCACTCAGGTGTGCGACAACTGCTTATGATACACTTCAGTGTTAATAATGGAAAACTGAATCTAAGTACCCAGTGTGGGAACAGAACCTCAGCCTTCTGATTTTCCACCATGCAGTAAGGCTTTGTTGTTTGTTGAAGTCCTATGAGATGCTACAGTATGCACCATGAGGAGTGGATTTCAGAGATGCTGCAGTTGCTGCTCTACTGTAGATGATAGTGGTAATACCAGATACAAAATCATGTGTACAGTTCTGCAGTGCTGAAAGAGGAAATTAATGTCTTCTAGCAAAAATGAAGAAAATGTATAATACAATGGTTGAAAATGATGAAAAGTATGGGTAATAATACAGACAAAAGACAAGCATGTATACAAAAAAAAAAAATTATTATTACTTTTTTCTCCTTTTTCCATACTAGATACTTATATTTTAGAATCTGTATAGCAAATGTCTGTTAAAACTTTGTTTTGACTTTGCCTCTCTGCAAGGATTTAATGTTCTGTCTCAATGTATTAATAATTTTTACCTTGTATTGACCGTTACTGTGAATTATTTGTAAATTACGTTGGAGCTTTTCTCCCCGGGCCTCCACTGAAAATGGACATATATCCAGCTGGACTAGCCCGGTCAACAAATGTAAAATAAATAAATAAATAAAATAAATACATCAGAACAGAGAAGGCAAGGTGTATGAAGTGGATATACTTCACTGTATGGAGAGTAATCAAAATGATAAACTTAAAAATTAAAGAGAACTGGAAGGGGCAATGAGCACTAGCTTGAAGGTTTTTTTCCAAATCAGATTTGAGAAATGCTACTTCACAGACAGAGACATGTTTCTGAAAGTATTCCTCAAAGTAGTAGCATCGTTTAAGTCAGAAAAGATCCTCAGACTTCCTTGAAACAGAGCAAGAAAAGAATGGGACAAGGGTTTGGGAAGAACAGTTTAGTACGTACTAACTACAATGTTCGGATGAAGTCAAAAGACCACGGGTCGTCTTCTACCAGAATCTTTGAGGGTTAGTTTGTTCACATTTATACAACATTGTAATGATCTCTGCTTAAGTTCCTTTACAATACAATGTCCAATATCTTTTAACTATGTGATTATTTTTATTAAAGTATTCACAGAGAAGAGCACATCAAAAGTGCTTTTTGCCTTTTCCTGTATACTGAAGATGTTATTAATTAGTTTTAGTCTGCTTAGAAAAAACACTGGTGTATAGTGAAAACAGTTATAAAACCTTTCAAACTTTACTTTTCCTGACAGATTTTCTGTTGTGTTTATCCTTTTTTTAACTATTTTGTTGTCTGTCCTTTCCCACATTGTCCTGGGGTAGAAAAGTTGAATATAAAATAATCTTAGTTAAGCTAGTCCAGTAGCTGGAGGCAATCACTATTTGTTTTGACAGTTTTATGATCTCATGGTAAAATATGTTATGGTCAATCTGTCTGTCCAGTTGTGCATAATGTAAATGTTTTGGTTGGTTACTGTTTTCTAAATTTCATCTGCCATCTACTTTTTTCTTTTTTTAATTAGAATATTGTTTACTATTTTCCCTCCTTAGCACAGCACTAAAGCTACTCACACATTTTGTACATAATTTAAAAGGTCTTTAGATAAGTCACTAGCCGTTAACCTCGATATTACCTTATTTTGAAACTGTGAAGCATTTCACCCAGGTATCTATTGAAAGGTAACTATCCCTAGTCAGAATTTTCCTGTTAACTTAAATATGCAAATAAATAAAATGTGAATAATAAAATATTAATTATGAGTTGAGATATAAATAACATTTGTGCATATAAAGAATATTAGAAAACTAATTTAAACAACAGCGTGCACCAATGAAGTCAGCACGAGAAAATAAAGTTAAAACACGGTAAGATATGATAGCACTATTGCAAATATGATGATGGAATGCCCTGAGTCATTCTCTTCCAAAGAATATTTGCAGTGTTATGGCAACTGCATCTAGAAAGTTAAAGGGATACCTAAGATGAGATGATAGCATTTGTAGAAAAATGACTAAAGTAGGATCTCAGTCCAGGAAAACGTTTGTTTGTTGCACAATATGAAAGAAAATCTTGAAATGTATAGGGTCTTAAACCTGAATGGACATGTATCACAATAAGTGCTCATATGCAGGGGCCCTCATAAAGTAGATTAATACTTACATGATTCCCATTTGTAACTAAAAGGAAAGGCAATTCAAAAATATTGACGTATGTATTATTGGATGTTGCATCAACAGAGCAACTCATTTTTTTTAATTTGTA